>NC_047581.1:37117586-37417586 GCF_011004845.1 Esox lucius | reverse complement strand
TTCAGCTTACTGCAATGTAGATACTCGCTGTTTTAGCCAGCAAAGTTTTTGTCTATACAGAATAATTCATAATGCGTACTTCGCTGCGCCTGCAAGGAGAAACCAACTTGGGACCTATAGTTCACAAGTCTGCTTCTCTAACCACTACGCTGTTTAACAAGGGGACATTTGTCAGCCACTCAGTCAGTAAGAGACATTCGTTCTTCTTAGCCGGCTTCGCTTACACGGTCCAGCAAAAATTCTGTTTAGAAATGGACCACATGAGGCTACAGATGCAGAGGACAAAACTAGAAATACAACTGCAGGAACATCAGTTACAGAAATAGAAATACAACCACAGGCAGGGCTGGACTGGTAATCTGGCATGCAAAACAAATGCCTGTTGGGCCGAGCCACTTTTGGGGCTGGTATAATTAAAAAAGATAATAATAATTAAGGGGCCAAAGACTGGCCCATAAACCTGTGCCAGTGGCCCAAGAGCTAATTCATTTTTTATACTGTCAAGATTTTAATTACTGTAACATAAAAATATGAACTACTGTACAGCATTTGCACTTGCAGGAAATAAAGAAGACTTCATAAAAAGAAAAAGCCATTTTGTCACTGGAGCGTTGATGGGTCAATCAGAAATGATGATAACATATTGTCTTTATATGAGCTTTCTCCGCAGGGTGGCTGGGCGATCCCTTAGAGATAGGGTGAGAAGCTCGGTCATCCGGGAGGAGCTCAGAGTAGAGCCGCTGCTCCTCCACATCGAGAGGGGTCAGCTGAGGTGGCTTGGGCATCTTTTTCGGATCCCACCGGGAGGAGACCCCGGGGAAGACCTAGGACACGCTGGAGGGACTATGTCTCCCGGCTGGCCTGGGAACGCCTCGGTGTCCCCCCGGAAGAGCTAGAGGAAGTGTCTGGGGAGAGGGAAGTCTGGGCATCCCTGCTTAGACTGCTGCCCCCGCGACCCGGCCCCGGATAAGCGGAAGAAGATGGTATGGTACTGGGAAGTTGATGGGTCAATCAGAAATGATGGTAGCATGTTGCCTTTATTTGACACTGGGAAGTTGATGGATCAATCAGTAATGATGGTAACATGCTGTTTTTATTTGACACTGGGAAGTTGATGGATCAATCAGTAATGATGGTAACATGCTGTTTTTATTTGACACTGGGAAGTTGATGGATCAATCAGTAATGATGGTAACATGCTGTTTTTATTTGACACTGGGAAGTTGATGGATCAATCAGTAATGATGGTAACATGTTGTTTTTATTTGACACTGGGAAGTTGATGGATCAATCAGTAATGATGGTAGCATGTTGTGTCTCTGACCGTTCCTCCATTTTGTGCATCAGCAGGGTGGTCAGGTTTGTTTGAGTAGGACATTGTTCTCTTCTAATTGTGGCAATGTTGTGGTGATTCACTCATGCCACAATAATGTTGCAAGCCCTTTCTGGGATGTCTATGAGTCTACGGAGACACTTGGTCATCCCAGACTGACGTTGTCAATGAGAGCCTTGTCGCAGTGGTCCGGTGCAGCATGTCTACTGGACATCCCAAAGGTCATCTCTACCCTGGCTCGTGTCCTGCAGTGAGACGAGGTCATCTCTACCCTGGCTCGTGTCCTGCAGTGAGACGAGGTCATCTCTACCCTGGCTCTTGTCCTGCAGTGAGACAAGGTCATCTCTACCCTGGCTCTTGTCCTGCAGTGAGACAAGGTCATCTCTACCCTGGCTCGTGTCCTGCAGTGAGACAAGGTAATCTCTTCCCTGGCTTGTGTCCTGCAGTGAGACAAGGTCATCTCTACCCTGGCTCGTGTCCTGCAGTGAGACAAGGTCATCTCTTCCCTGGCTCGTGTCCTGCAGTGAGACAAGGTCATCTCTACCCTGGCTCGTGTCCTGCAGTGAGACAAGGTCATCTCTACCCTGGCTCGTGTCCTGCAGTGAGACAAGGTCATCTCTACCCTGGCTTGTGTCCTGCAGTGAGACAAGGTCATCTCTACCCTGGCTTGTGTCCTGCAGTGAGACAAGGTCATCTCTACCCTGGCTTGTGTCCTGCAGTGAGACAAGGTCATCTCTACCCTGGCTTGTGTCCTGCAGTGAGACAAGGTTATCTCTACCCTGGCTTATGTTTTGCTGTGAGACGAGGTTATCAGTAGCAAGATTTCTATTGGATTTTAGTTAAAAAGAAAACTTTTCACTCAAAATCGGAATCATAAAGAGGCAAATTATATAAAATGTTTTCTATAATTAATGGCACAGTAAGGAATTTGTCCAAACAATAAAAAAAATATTATGTACATAACATATAAATTCTAATCTTGTATTTGAGGGTATTTGTGTTCATATATATATATTTATTATAATTTTTATTGATATTAGATTGTCAGTTTGTCCGCAGTCTACTGTAATGGGCTGATTGTATACCCGACCCAGGCAAGCAGGGCAGTTTAAAAGACCAAACTGAGACAGAAAACAGGCAGTTTGCAAGACCTTTCTCATTTTTTTTCGCCATAAAGACTGTACTGAAAAGAGAACTATGGAATAATAACACATTTTTCTGTCTTAGTTTCTTTTTTTTCCTCTGGCATTCTCCACATATTGGCTCCTCTTGTCAGTCTGTCTCCAACCCTTAAATAGTCAGAGACCAAACAGGGAATTCGGCTGCAGATAATTAGCTGTACCTGATCCGACCAGGAGAGGTCGCTGTTGGTCTGGCTTTCCCTTGGCTGCCCACTGAGCTTCCACACTGTCAATCATTTTCGTTAATGTCTGACTGTCAGCTTGCCTGTAGCCTACCTATCAATTTAAAATTAAAACTCCTGATAACAGACCCATTTGTTTTTGGTAAAGCACTGGTTGATACACACATTTGGCACAGAGCATGTCAACTGTCTGGGAATATGTAATTTTTCCACCACTTACTAAGAGAGACTCTCTCTGACACAGATGAAAGGAAACTTAGAGCCTTCCTGAGAAATGTGTTATTACCCCCAAAGCTTTTACAGAGAACATACTGCATCTTACAGTGAATGCCTTTCAGAGTGCCTTTTAAACAAAAATCGAATAATTGTTACTGTAGATCAGTTAAGATATTGAAACGGACATAGCTAAAAGTTGTAAAAAAAACAGAATGCAATGATGTGCAAATCATTTAAACCCTTTATTCCATAGAAAATAGGACAAAGACAACATACCAAATACTAAAACTGAGAAATGTTATTGTTGTTTGAAAAATAAACGCCCACTTTGAATTTGATGCCAGCAACACATTTAAAAAATGTTGGGACAAGGGCCACAAAAGAATATAAAAGATGTGTTATGATAAAACCAAAAAAGGAACCAGGCAAGCCTAGTTCAGCCAACCTGCAATTAAAAGTGATAAATGTTGTTTCCTTCAATGGATTCGAACCCAGTTCTCCCGCGAGAGTGGCTGTGTCTTTAACGTCCCACAGTTGGCAGTTCTGGTAAGAGCAAAAACCAAGCCATGATGTCATAGGGGCTCCAGACATGATTGGGTTAAGGCTCAGGGTACCAAGAAATATCTGTAGCATTGAAGGTCTCCATGAACACAGTTGCCTCCATCATACTCAAATTGAAGAAGTCTGGAATCAACAATACCTTACCAGACAAGGCAGGTCATAACCAGGAAAGACAACCAACATCTGATGATGCCTATATGATCAGAGTGAATACTTTTGCTAACTCTGTAGTGTTTAATATAACACCTAATAATGTCACATTTGTTATTTTAAATTGTTTTTACATACCTATTGTGATATTCAATGTGTTTTGTTTTGTAGGCAACTTGCCTGTGTGGATTTAGTTTCAATTAAATACAAACCCTGACATGTGTTCACACATTAAAGTGTTTTCTTCAAACACATGAAAGTATCACAGTGAGAAATGTCTTTTCATCTCAGAAGCCACACTCTTCCTGTTCAACCAAAGCAACTCAAGTTTACTGTGAAACAACGACATCAGAAAAAAGAAAGACTGAAGACCACCCCCCCGCCACAACAAAAAAATAATAATGAATAAGCAATAATGACCCACCAGCCCCCACAGCCCACCAGCTGACAGTAAACTAACCCACAGACCAAGACTTAGAATATGGTTCATGATAAATGATAAAACATTAAACAGTCCTGTTTCCTTCGGGGGTCAAACATGATATGAACATGTTCTGTTTCTCATGCTACTATTCATATAGACAGTGCCACTGATAGCCAACTGTGTGCCGGAACTTCATTGCTGGATAGTTGACTCCAACTGGGTTATCAGTCATGTGACCATAATAAAAAAAAACTGGTTCATCAGTCATGTGACCATAACAGGCCTGTGCACAGACATCTAGAGGGGCAGGGAGTCTTTAAACAAACAAGTCAGGGGAGAATCTTTAATGAGCATGAGTCCAAAATGTTGTTCTTACATAGTTCTTATACACATGTTTATGCCAGGACACATAGAAGGTGGTCCGTTTTCATAGCCAACCATTACACAGAATATTATAAGAAAGGTTTACCCTACAAAATACCCTTGTATGGTACTCTATATTCCAACCTATGGTCCAAGGGTCTATTCAGAGAGTCCTACAACAATCACATACACATTTCCTACCTAGTGTCCTTCGTACAGAGATAGTTAGTACTCTCATACATTGTGTCAAGCTTAATTCAATTACTTTTCATGCTCAAAATCTATCACACCCAAAACACTTTTTTAAATAACAAATAAAATAAATACCTACACTCACAGTGGATATAGACACACTTTTTAACTTTTTAACACAAGGGAAATAGACACCACCCACTGGTACCATCAGGGTTGGAAAGGTTACTTTTTAAATATAATCTGTTACAGTTTCAATTTACCTTTTCCACATTTGTAATCAGCAACATAACTTTTTGATTACTTAAACTACTTTCTTAATTTCTTATTAAGAGGCATTAGATTTTGTTTTGGAATTGCCTATAGCCATTTGAACACCTTTTGCAGGATCAATCAATCTTAGAGTTTAGATAGCTGGCCAAAAACGGAATTTGCATTTTACATTATGGGTTACATACAGTGCCTTTGGAAAGTGTTTCTGGTACGCATGCAGGTATCCTGTATGTGCATTTGTGTTTTCCCCTCCTAATGCCCTAATCACAGGTGTCCCTTATGTTCCTGATTGTGCTCGTTGGTGTTTCCCACCAGGAAGTCATGAATGCATCACCTGACTGCTGAGGGGGACCAATGAGTGGACACTCCTCATCATCTGTTCCTTTTATCGATTACCCAATCGCCTCACACATCCACTGGTTTGAAAACCCAGTCAGTTGATTCTCCCAAAGAGACGTTCTGCTTGACCACACATAAGTAGACATAGACACAAACTCTTATATATCCTTTTGATCGACAGACACTTTTGTTCATCCATACACCAAACAGCTTTAGCACATACATCTCACTTTGTCCTGTTTTGTGTGGGTATGTATTGCTGTGGTGTTTTGTTTGGTGTTGTTTAGTCAGTGTGCTGTTTAACCTGTGTGTTTTGTTCATAACTGGAGGAAGAGGATTTTTAGCAAGTCGCCCTTGGGTATACACAACCCGTAGGAAAACTTTGTCTAAAAACACTAGTTAGAATTGAGTTGACCACCCACTGTATTTGTGTATATGTTAGTAATTAGCTAAGCAGTTCTTGAGGCAAGCAAGTGCTGTTTAGGGATTTTTGTCTTTATTATTTCATTCCTTGGGTCCACTGTGTGTCAACAGTGGTATTCATGCCATGCCAAAGGCACGAACTGCAGCATTCAGCTCCGGCAGCAAGTACAATTAATAAGAAAACCCTGGTATGATCTCAGGAAGGCAATAAAAACTGCAAAAAGCCAATACAGAGTCAAAGTATAATCTCTCTACCAGGGCTCCAATACCAGGAACATGTGGAGTGACCAGGTCAGACGTCTGTAAAGCCATAAAAAGAATTAACCCCCTGCAAGGCTCCTGGACCAGAAAACATCTCAGGCCGTGTTGTCAAGGTCTGTGCTGACCAACAGGCTGATGTCTTTACTGATATCTTCAACCTATCGCTACATCAGTCAGTGGTCCCCACCTGCTTCAAAAAGTCCATCATTGTTCCTGTGCCAAAAAAGCTAAAAGTCCTCTGCATGAATGACTACTGCCCTGTACCACTCACAGCAATCATCATGAAGTGCTTTGAGCTGCTAGTTAAAACACACATCACAGACTCCATGCCTGCAACACTTGACCCGCTACAGTTTGCCTATAGACATAACAGATCCACAGAGGAACACATATGTGAGAATGCTGTTCATTGACTATAGCTCAACCGTCAACACCATTGTGCCCCAAAGCTGGTGGTAAAGCTCAGGGATTTGGGTCTCGACCCCTCTATGTGCAGATGGATCCTGAACTTCCTGACGGGCAGATCCCAGGTGGTGCGGAGGGGGAACTCCACCTCACTGACTCTCAGTACTGGTTCCCCCCCAGGGCTGGGTGCTGAGCCCACTCCTGTACTCTCTCTTCACCCACAACTGCCTGGCAACTCACATCTCCAACATCATCGTTAAGTATGCAGACGACACCACCATCATAGTCCTGATGTCTGACAACGACAAGTCAGCCTATAGAGACGAGGTAAGGTCACTGACTTTGTGGTGTCAGGATAACAACCTCCAGCTCCTCATTAGCAAAACAAAGGAGATAATTGTTGATCAGAGGAAGCACCAGCGTGGAGACCACGCCCCCATACACATCAATGGGTCTGCAGTAGAGAGAGTTCACAACATCCAGTTCCTTGGTGTCAACCTTAGGGATGACTTGACCTGGTCTCATCACTCTAACGTTGTGGTGAAGGAGGCCAGGAAACGGCTCTTCTTCCTACGCCGATTAAGGAGATTTGGAATGGATTCCCGGAGCTGTCAACTGATCACCACTTGGTGGTGAGTTGGATCCGATGGCGGGGGAGGAAGCTGGACAGACTCGGCAGAACCAAGCGTACTGTAAGGGTCTGCTGGGAACGTCTGGCCGAGTCTCCTGTCAGAGAGATTTTTAACTCCCACCTCCGGGCAGAGCTTCGACTGGATCCCGAGGGAGGCTGGAGATATTGAGTCCGAGTGGACCATATTCTCCACCACCATTGTCGAAAGCGGCCGCTCGGAGCTGTGGCCGTAAGGTCTCCGGTGCCTGTCGAGGCGGCAATCCCCGAACCCGGTGGTGGACACCGGAAGTAAGGGATGCCGTCAAGCTGAAGAAGGAGTCCTATCAGGCCTGGTTGGCTTGTGGGACTCCTGAGGCAGCTGACGGGTACCGGTAGGTCAAGCGGACTGCAGCCCGGGTGGTTGTGGAGGCAAAAACTCGGGCCTGGGAGTAGTTCGATGAGGCCATGGAGAAGGACTATCGGCTGGCCTCAAAGAGATTCTGGCAAACCGTCCGGCGCCTCAGGAGAGGGAAACATTGCCCTACCAACCCTGTTTACAGTAGAGGTGGGCAGCTGTTGACCTCAACTGCGGATGTCATCGGGCATTGGAAGGAGTACTTCAAGGATCTCCTCAATCCCAGCCGTCACGTCTTCCATTGAGGAAGCAGAGGATGAGGGCTCAGAGTACCTCAAGTCTCTGGATGTTGTGGGGCTGTCTTGGTTGACATGCCTGTGCAACATCGCGTGGCAATCGGGGTCAGTGCCTCTGGGATGACAGACCGGAGGGTGTGTTCCAACTACAAGGGAATCATACTTCTCAGCCTCCGCGGGAAAGTCTATGCCAGGGTACTGGACAGGAGAATACGGCCGTTAGTAGAACCTCGGATTCAGGAGGAACAGTGTGGTTTTCGTCCGGGCCGTGGAACACTGGACCAGCTCTATACCCTCTATTGGGTGCTGGAGGGTTCATGGGAGTTTGCCCAACCAATCCACATGTGTTTTGTGGATTTGGAGAAGGCATTCGACTGTGTCCCTCGCGGTATCCTGTGGAGGGTGCTTCGGGAATATGGGGTCCTTGGTCCTTTGCTAAGGGCTGTCAGGTCCCTGTATAACCGAAGCAGGAGCTTGGTCCGCATTGCCGGCAGTAAGTCAGACTTGTTCCCAGTGCATGTTGGACTCCGGCAGGGCTGCCCTTTGTCGCCAGTTCGGTTCGTAATTTTTATGGACAGAATTTCTAGGCGCAGCCAGGGGCCGGAGGGTGTCAGGTTTGGGGACCACACGATTTCGTCTCTGCTCTTTGCAGAAGATGTTGTTGTGAAAAGGGTGGCTTTCCCACTTTAGGTTGGTGGAGAGTGCCTGCCTCAAGGGGAGGAGTTTAAGTATCTAGGGTCTTGTTCATGAGTGAGGGAAGGATGGAACGGGAGATTGACAGACGGATCGGTGCAGCTTCTGCAGTAATGCGGTCAATGTATCGGTCTGTCGTGGTGAAGAAAGAGCTGAGTCGCAAGGTCGAAGCTCTCGATTTACCGGTCAATCTACGTTCCTACTCTCACTTATGGTCATGAGCTTTGGGTCATGACCGAAAGGACAAGATCCCGGATACAGGCGGCTGAAACCCTTTCTCCGCAGGGTGGCTGGGCGATCCCTTAGAGATAGGGTAAAAAGCTTGGTCACCCGGGAGGAGCTCAGAGTTGAGCCGCTGCTCCTCCACATCGAGAGGGGTCAGCTGAGGTGGCTTGGGCATCTGTTCCGGATGCCTCCTGAACGCCTTCCCGGGAAGGTGATCCGTGCCCGTCCCACCGGGAGGAGACCCTGGGGAAGACCTAGGACACGCTGGCCTGGCCTAGGAACGCCTCGGTGTCCCCCTGGAAGAGCTAGAGGAAGTGTCTAGGGAGAGGGAAGTCTGGGCATCTCTGCTTAGACTGCTGCCCCCGCGACCCGGCCCTGGATAAGCGGAAGAAGATGGATGGATGGCATGGATTCCAGGATACTCTCCAACATCTACAGATGCACTATCTAGAGTATCCTGACCGGCTGGGTCACCGCTTGGTAAGGCAGCTGCATCGCCCCTCAACTGCAAAGCACTTCAGAGGGGTGTAGGAGGAGGAGCAAACGGATCATTACAGATCTCAGCCACCCATGCCACGGACTGTTTACCAAGCTGCTGTCAGGCAGAAGATACATGAGTATTCAGTCCAAAACTAACAGGCTACGGGACAGCTTCTTTCCACAGGCTGTAAGGCTCCTCAATTCAGGAAACCCTCTTCCATTCCATCCATAGTCCCATGCACACCTGTCACTTTTTATCATGTACACCTGTCACTTTACTTTGCACTATGGTTGTACAGTTGTATAGTTATTATTATTGATGCATGTTTTTTTGTATAGTGTTAATATTGATAGTTTGTGTTATCTTTTTTATTTATATAGTATAATTACTGTTACTTTTTAACTTTTAATTGTACTGTTGGGAGTAAGAAAACCAAGCATTTCATTGCCATAACTTGTTATGGCAAATGACAAATAAACCTTTTGAACTTGAACTCAGCCCCTTTACCCTAACCCCTTTACTGTGTGTTTATAATAAACATTTTATGTTTGACAGGAGCTTTGGTTGTCCGTCGTTTGTTCTCACTGTTCCTTTACACTACACTACTTTGCATGAGTTTTATGTGAAGGGGCTCTGTACTAACCACCCTAGACTGTGTTAGAGCCACAGGGTTCGTAACAGTTTCTAAATCATTGCTTTCTACTTCAATGTGATTGGGCTACGTCTCTACATTACACGTTAAAGGTCTGTCAGATATTCAGTCGTTCCAATTTATCCAATAACCCTCAATCTTCCAGACTTTTTATCTGAACATAACCCAAAATCTAATGATGCTTAAACCTGTTCTGTTACTTGTATTTTATTCATTTTTTTTTTATTGCTTCAGAATATTGTTGAAAATAAGTGTCTCGAAAAGGGTATTGACATTATTGTATGTAAATACCGCAGAATCTGTAGCTTTTCCCATGTACACTAAATCTGAAGTAGTCTGATATTTTGCTCCACAACCACCAACATTGTCAAAATGATGCGAAATGAATGCAAGTTTGCAATCGTTAACACACATACACAAATAAGATTTACTTATTACATAACGTGATTATTAGGGCCAGCAGTGATGGATTTTCAAAATGCAAATGGAAAACTGTGATCATATATCTGCACTCTGAGTTTAAAGGTACCGTCTACCCCTCGTTGGGACTGTCTACCCCTTGTTGCAACTGTCTACCCCTCGTTGGAACCGTCTACCCCTCGTTGGAACCATCTACCCCTCGGTGGAACCATCAACCCTAAGGTCGTACTGTCTACCCCTCGGTGGAACTATCTACCTCAAGGAGGAAACGTCCACCCCTCGTTGGAACCATCTACCCCTCCTTGGAACCGTCTACCACTCGGTGGAACCTTGGTGGAACCTTCTACCCCTCGGTGGAACCTTGGTGGAACCGTCTACACATCGTTGGATCCGTCAACCCATAGGAGGAACCGTCTACACCTCGGTGGAACCATCAACCCTAAGGTGGAACTGTCTACCCCTCAGTGGAACCGTCAACCCCTTGGTAGAACAGTCTACCCCTAGGAGGAACCGTCTACCCCTAGGAGGAACTATCTACCTCTAGGAGGAAACGTCTACCCCTCGTTGGAACCATCTACCCCTCCTTGTAACCGTCTACCACTCGGTGGAACCTTGGTGGAACCTTCTACCCCTCGTTGGAACCTTGGAGGAACCGTCTACCCATCGTTGGATCCGTCAACCCATAGGAGGAACCGTCTACACCTCGGTGGAACCATCAACCCTAAGGTGGAACTGTCTACCCCTCAGTGGAACCGTCAACCCCTTGGTAGAACAGTCTACCCCTAGGAGGAACCGTCTACCCCTAGGAGGAACTGTCTACCCCTAGGAGGAACTGTCTACCGCTCGGTGGAACCATCTACCCCTCAGTGGAACCGTCAACCCCTCGTTGGAACCGCCAACCCCTAGGAAGAACTGTCAACCCCTCGGTGGAACCGTCAACCCCTAGGAGGAACCGTCTACACCATGGTGGAACCGTCTACCCATCGGTGGAACTATCTACCCCTAGAAGGAACCGTCTACCCCTCGTTGTAACCATCTACTCCTTGTTGGAACCGTCTAGCCCTCGGTGGAACCTTGGTGGAACCGTCTACCCCTCGGTGGAACCATCAACCCTAAGGTGGAACCGTCTAAACCTCGGTGGAACCGTCTACCCCTCGGTGAAACCATCAACCCTAAGGTGGAACTGTCTACCCCTCAGTGTAACCGTCTACCCCTCGGTGGAACCATCAACCCTACGATAGAACTGTCTAACCCTCAGTGTAACCGTCTACCCCTTGGTGGAACTGTCAACCACTCGGTGGAACCGTCTACCCCTTGGTGGAACTGTCAACCACTCGGTGGAACCGTCTACCCCAGGAGGAACCGTCTACCCCTCAGTGGAACCAACTACCCCTCAGTGGAACCGTCAACCCCTCGTTGGAACTGCCAACCCCTAAGAAGAACCGTCAACCCCTCGATGGAACCGTCTACCCCAAGCTAGAACCGTCTACCCATCGGTGGAACTATCTACCCCTAGGAGGAACCGTCTACCCCTCGTTGGAACCATCTACCCCTTGTTGAAACCGTCTACCCCTCGGTGGAACCTTGGTGGAATCGTCTACCTCTTGTTGGATCCGTCTACCCCTCGGTGGAACCATCAACCCTAAGGTGGAACCGGCTAAACCTCGGTGGAACCGGCTAAGCCTCGGTGGAACCATCAACCCTAAGGTGGAACTGTCTACCCCTCAGTGGAACCGTCTACCCCTGGGTGGAACTGTCAACCCCTCTGTGGAACAGTCTACCCCTAGGAGGAACCGTCTACCCCTCGGTGGAACAGTCTACCCCTTTAGTGGAACCGCCAACCCCTCGGTGGAACCGTCTACCCCTCGGTGGGACCGTCTACCCCTCGGTGGAACGTCAACCCATTGGAGGAACCGTCTACCACTCGTTGGAACCGTCTACCCCTCGGTGGATCCTTGGTGGAACCGTCTAACCCTCGGTGAAACCGTCTACCCCTTTGTGGAACCATGAACCCATAGGAGGAACCGTCTACCCCTCAGTGGAACCATCAACCCTAAGGTGGAACTATCTACCCCTCGGTGCAACCTTCAACCCCTAGGAAGAACCGTCAACCCCTCGGTGGAACCGTCAACCCCTAGGAAGAACCGTCAACCCCTCGCTGGAGTAGTCAACCCCTAGGAGGAACCGTCTACCCCAACGTGGAACCGTATACCCCTCGGTGGAACCGTCAACCCAGACACACCAATGGCCTCCAAAAACACTCCAAACCCCTCATTTAATTACTGTACTGTTTAATGACTCTGCAGTACGTGTTTTATAAATGTGTGTGGTCTGTGTTCATGTTTGCAAGAGGGTAAACAGACAACACTAGGATTAAAACAATAAGCCATATGCAAAATGCAGCAACCAGATGTGATCAGGCATTTCTCAGAAGGTGTTTTTTTCAAACCTCAAAGATATAAATCGTCTCTCACCTCTCTCTACCACCTCTAGAAGACAACCCTGTGGTTTTGCTGTAGCAGATTATCAGAGGCTACCAGAAGATGAGAAACAGCTTGAGAAATTTGCTGAAGTCATCAAAATATGGAGGAACATTTAATCCAACATTTTCTGTAAAAGTCTGAGCAAGAATTTTCTTAAAGTTTGTTAATAGTTTGTTGTTACTGTGACAACATGTACAGTATAGAGCATCTAACAATGTAAATGTGGTCTTTCAAAATCAAGTGTAAAAGAAAAGATATCTGTGTAAGTTATGAACATTGAATTTGCTGCTAGTAACTTCCTCATCCACTTTAATGCCAACTATTCACTGAACATTTTTATATCATCTAACGTTCCTTATTTTAAATCTTAATTCCAAAACAATCCTGGTCAACAACAAGGCCTCCTGAGTCGTTTATTTCAGTTCTATCATGCTAATGACTGAGACAAAAAGACTTGAAATGTGACACATTCACTCCTTCAGATCAGTCCCTGTTCCTATAGAAACACCAGCCAGTTGAAAAGTCTCTGTGACTGAAGCTCCTGTCATCTGTGCCCCAATAATGAGCCTACTTTGAAAGGCACTTTTCCTCCTACCATCTTGAGCCACAATTGAAGTCAACTGAGCCTGCTCACCATCACAGAGCCTGGTAACTGCTGAATTGTATCATCACACATCTGTAAGCATCATAGGCTAAGCTACTTTAACCATTGAGAGGAAATGGGCATGACAAACTTAACACCACGCAGATGTGCTGACTAACTCTGAACAAAGGACCATACATAGGACGTGATGCCCGTTACTGATGGACCCCATACCTCCTGTCCATACCTCCTGTCCATACCTCCTGTCCATAGCTCCTGTCCATAGCTCCTGTCCATAGCTCCTGTCCATACCTCCTGTCCATACCTCCTGTCCATTGCTCCTGTCCATAACTCCTGTCCATACCTCCTGTCCATACCTCCTGTCCATACCTCCTGTCCATAGCTCCTGTCCATACCTCCTGTCCATACCTCCTGTCCATACATCCTGTCCATTGCTCCTGTCCATAACTCCTGTCCATACCTCCTGTCCATACCTCCTGTCCACACATCCTGTCCATACATCCTGTCCATACCTCCTGTCTATACATCCTGTCCATACATCCTGTCCATACATCCTGTCCATACCTCCTGTCCATTCATTCTGTCCATACATCCTGTCCATACATCCTGTCCATACATCCTGTCCATACCTCCTGTCCATACCTCCTGTCCATACATCCTGTCCATACATCCTGTCCATACATTCTGTCCAAACCTCCTGTCCATTCATCCTGTCCATACATCCTGTCCATACCTCCTGTCCATACCTCCTGCTAGGAGTTGCCCATGTGACTGACATAGACTATATGGAGAGGCCCATTGATCACAGGTTGGAACATACCATACAAGGGTCTTATGTAGGATAAACCTTTCTTATTGGATGGTATTGGAATGTGTAATGGTTGGTTATGACCACTGGCCACCTCCTATGTATCCTGGCATAAAAGACTGTGTTAACTCTGTAATTATTGGAGAGAGAAAAATTAAATAAGGAAGCTTAACATCGTAGCCTCATGCTGAATAAAGACAGCTCTCCCCTGACTTCCGGTTGCATTTATTTTGTTTATGGATCTAAACTGGACAGAATCCAACACCAAATTACAATTGCTGTTTGGATACAGTTTTGTAGATGTCAGGTGAGATGGATTTCATGTTGATGATTAAACAACCATTCACATTTAGGTGATGGACAGTTGTCAGTCACCTACATCTGTCAGACTGTCTTACTCTGCTTACTTAATATAACTGAAGAGAATTGACTCTGACCATAGATCAATAAATCAGTCTGATTAATATTTCACCAGTACACAAATCAACCAATCAAATGATCAAAACAAGTGACTCCTCAGGCTATGCTCAAACTCACTTTAACAACCGCAATCGCGACAGAGGGACATAGAGACGGAAACAAAGACACAGATACAGAGACACAGAGACATGGACAGAGAAACAAAGACACCGAGACATGACAGAGACAAGGACACAGACAGTGAGACAGATAGACAGAGACACAGATAGTTACATGCATGGAGAACTGAACTGGGACCATACCCACTAATCCTCAATATCTGTAGCTGGCACCTATGATGGACATGAAAGCCAAGTAGACCTGAGAACCCACATCTCCTTTAATGATAAAATTACTATATATAATTATACATAATATATTACTACATATAGTGTATTATATATAATAATCATCATACATAATATATTATATATAATTGTCACAACAGGTGGTGTAGTGCAGTGTTGCTTAAACAAGGAACCAGGTGCAGGCAGGGGTAGTCGGTGTGGATTCTTTAATCTTACAGGAAATAAACAAAACACCGAGCACAAAACACACAAAGCAAAGGGCTGACTAAAGCAGCAAAAAACGACAATATGAATTGGTACAGTACTTACAATAACAGCAACACACACACACACACACACACACACACACACGACACCCACACACGACACCCACACACGACACCCAAACACGACACCCAAACACGACACCCAAACACGACATCCAAACACGACATCCAAACACGACATCCAAACACGACATCCAAACACGACATGAACAATGAGCCACCATGTGGGGAGCAGAGGGGAAACATATATACGCATACAAACGATTCAAATTGGGACCTGGTGTGGAAGATTGAAAACATGTGACAGTCCGGGATGTGTTCATGAGAATATGGGAACTTGTGAAAATATGGCACGGTGGCGCTGCTGCTCACCGCACCATGACAATAATAATCATCATACATAATATATTACTATACATAGTGTATTATATATAATAATCATCATCATACATAATATATTACTATACATAGTGTATTATATATAATAATCATCATCATACATAATATATTACTATATATAGTGTATTATATATAATAATCATCATACATAATATATTACTATATATAGTGTATTATATATAATAATCATCATCATACATAATATATTACTATATATAGTGTATAATATATAATAATCGTCTTACATAATATATTACTATATATTAAATGTGTATTTTTAGATTATGGGGGCCATGCATGCCTCAGAACAGCTTTTATGCATTGTATAGTGACAAAGGACTAACTCCATCAGTCCTTAATGCTTAATAGAACACCAGCCTGTGAGATAATTTATAATACTAAGGAAACTTATTAAGTAGGATAGTTTGTCAATTAAACTGTAGTGTTTTTCTGTCTTTCTTTAACTCATGTGCCTTGGTCAACTCATGTGACCTTAGATAACGACCACATCCTTTCAGCAGAGTATAAATGACTGTCAGAGAAAGAATCACATAAGGTTTCTTCACCCACACCAGAACATCATCAGATCAGAGCCCTCTGAGTGACCTGAACATGATGCTCTTCAGAGTCCCCTGTCTCTGGGTCTTCATCATTCTACTTTTATATCTGAAAACAAGTAAGTGTGTGTGTGTGTCTGTCAATCAGTGTGTGCTTTGCGTGTGTGTGTGTGTGTATGTAGGTGTTACTATACTTTTGAGTAGCAGAATGTCTTGGAAGTTTAGTTACCCATGGCAAATTAAAGTTAAGGTTATAATTAGGGATTATTAGGCATAAATGTTGGGTAATTCAGGTAAGGATTATAGTGCCCTATAATTCTTGCTTGCCAGAGATCGCAGATGGAATCACGGAAGCCAATATAAACAACAAAATTAACAAATGATTTAAAAATGTATCTTTTTTGGGATATAAATAGAATTGTAATATAGTCCTGTAACATTAATAATAATTACCACTGCACTGCATCAAGCATGGGGCTCGTTGCCACAAATCGAGAGATCTCAACTCTTCATAACCTCGCATGGTTAAATCCATGGGAACTTGGTTTTAGGGTGAAAACATACTGTTTGAATAAAGTGTGGGTGGGTTGCGGGGGGTTGAATATTTAGGGTTTAAGGTGCAGCAAGGTTTGGGATCATAACATGCTGTTTGAATAAAGTGTGGGTGGGTTGCGGGGGGTTGAATATTTAGGGTTTAAGGTGCAGCAAGGTTTGGGATCATAACAGCTGTTTGAATAATGTGTGGGTGGGTTGCGAGGGGTTGAATATTTAGGGTTTAAGGTGCAGCAAGGTTTGGGATCATAACATGCTGTTTGAATAAAGTGTGGGTGGGTTGCGGGGGGTTGAATATTTAGGGTTTAAGGTGCAGCAAGGTTTGGGATCATAACATGCTGTTTGAATAATGTGTGGGTGGGTTGCGGGGGGTTGAATATTTAGGGTTTAAGGTGCAGCAAGGTTTGGGATCATAACAGCTGTTTGAATAATGTGTGGGTGGGTTGCGGGGGGTTGAATATTTAGGGTTTAAGGTGCAGCAAGGTTTGGGATCATAACAGCTGTTTGAATAATGTGTGGGTGGGTTGCGGGGGGTTGAATATTTAGGGTTTAAGGTGCAGCAAGGTTTGGGATCATAACATGCTGTTTGAATAATGTGTGGGTGGGTTGCAGGGGGTTGAATATTTAGGGTTTAAGGTGCAGCAAGGTTTGGGATCATAACAGCTGTTTGAATAAAGTGTGGGTGGGTTGCGGGGGGTTGAATATTTAGGGTTTAAGGTGCAGCAAGGTTTGGGATCATAACATGCTGTTTGAATAAAGTGTGGGTGGGTTGCGGGGGGTTGAATATTTAGGGTTTAAGGTGCAGCAAGGTTTGGGATCATAACATGCTGTTTGAATAAAGTGTGGTTGGGAGGTGTGATATTAAAATGAAATCACAGAAAGAATAAGATGGATATCACGGAATTTGTAAAAACATTTAACAAAACATTACCGATTTTATGGTTGCACAAGGTGTTAGCTAACGTCCCCTTATGATCAGACTTTTCTAGTGGTTGGAAAACAACATTTCAAGTTCAAAAGCTAGCCCACCAACATTTTTAAAGAAATGTATGGAGGTTCATTTTTATTTTTTATTTTTTTAAATGTCACATATGGAAATTGTAAAATGCAACTTCACTACATCGCTAACCAACTAACTGAGAATAACAATATTTCCAGAGAAATTTCAGAAATGCCAATTGATGAGATACTAGCTATTTTTATTTTTATATCACTAATAGTCACAAAACAATGATGAATTGATTAATGAATTGCTCTGAAATAGAAGACATATTTCAAAAATGCTGTTGGATATGCCAATAATAGGAGTTTCTACGATAGGAGCAGTAAAAGTTGGATATTTAAAGGTCAATTAATTACAATGAAAATGCTATTGATAAAATTATCAATTACAATAATTTGTCCTATTACAACACCAGCAGTTACATTATACATTGTTTTCTTGTTAATTGTATATAATGTTCTTGTTAATTAATAATAATGTTAATTCCAATGAGATAGCACTACAGATACAATTACTTTAGTGGTTCAGGTTAGCCAGTATAGTACACTGATGAATGGCAGTGCTCATGTGTTTGGTGTAATCATGTAATCCCAATGAGACCTGGATAAATAGAAAGTTACATAAATACAACTGTCTGTATTTACTGATATGTAATTAGTGTGTACTGGTTAGCATGTCCCTGTCTTTACTGATCCACCTCAATGTAAATATCTATATTCCCAAAGGTGACTGTACAGAGATAATTGGTGGAAAAGCGGTGAAGCCTCACTCCCTCCCCTACATGGCCTTATTAACTGGGAGAATAAATGAAACTCATGGAAAAAGTTGTGGAGGAATCCTTATCAACCAGAAATGGGTCCTGACTGCTGCTCACTGCAGGTTAGTTGTCCTATTGAATGTCGTGTTCCATTACATCCAAATAAAGATAAATTGACAGGTGTCATAGTAAATGTGTATGTTCTAATCTGATTGTGGATGTTGTCTTTAGGCCCATTGATAAAGTGTATCTGGGTGTCCACTCCAGGATGGACAGAGGGAATGGTGTAGGAGTGGAAAAGAGTATTCCCCATCCTAAATACCAGAATGTGAGGAATGGCAATGACATCATGCTGGTACTGGTAAGGTGAATTACTAAACAATTATTATTTGTTTTCTTTGATCTGTTGTATATACACTGAACAAAATTATTAATGCAACACTTTTGTTTTTGCCCCCATTTTTTCATGAGCTGAACTCAAAGATATATGACTTTCTCCATGTACACAAAAGGCCTATTTCTCTCAAATATTGTTCACAAATCTATTAGCATGGCACATCTTGACGCTACAAAATTGACCAGGTCCTGCCGTGTAGTTCTGGGCTGATCCCTCACCTTCCTCATGATCATTGATGCCCCACGAGGTGAGATCTTGCATGGAGCCCCTGACCGAGGGAGATTGACTGTCATCATGAACTTCTTTCATTTTCTAATAATTGTGCCAACAGTTGTTGCCTTCTCACCAAGTTGCTTGCCTATTGTCCTGTAGCCCATCCCAGCCTTGTGCAGGTCTACAATTTTATCCCTGATGTCCTTACACAGCTCTCTGGTCTTGGCCATTGTGGAGAGGTTGGAGTCTGTTTGATTGTGTGTGTGGACAGGTGTCTTTTATACAGGTAACGAGTTCAAACAGGTGCAGTTAATACAGGTAATGAATGGAGAACAGGAGGGTTTCTTAAAGAAAAACTAACAGGTCTGTGAGAGCCGGAATTCTTACTGGTTGGTAGGTGATAAAATACTTATTTCATGCAATACAATGCAAATTCATTATTTAAAAATCATACAATGTTTTGTTTTAGATTCCGTCTCTCACAGTTGAAGTGTACCTATGATAGCAGTTACAGACTTCTACATGCTTTGCAAGTATATCAAATACTTGAATATATAAATACATTCATAAATAAATAATTGAATACTTAAATATATACATAAATGCACATTGCATTTGCATTGTGTACACTTATGCATCGTCCAAATTAAATAGACATTTCATTTGGATGGTGTGAGGTTGTGTGTCATTCAAATGCAATGGGCGGGACCTCACCCATTTGATAGAGCTGTCCACATTGGACTGTGTGTTTTATGCTTGGAACACTTATTGGACACTTCAGAAGAAACCATCAGATGAGGGATTTCAATCATGTAGCACACAAACGGGTTTCAGTGCTCCTTTGTTCGTTATGGATACTTAATTGGGTCTCTTTGAGAACTATTTAGCCAGAGAATTTATGTTGTTAGCATGTGGCCTGTTTTCAGTTAGGCTACTTTCATTGTGGCAAGTGTGTAAACAGGTGGAGGACTGGTAAAGTGGGTGTGTCTGGTTTGTGCCAGGCTGCCAGCACCGATCTATAGCTCAATAGTAGGCATAAGCCTTTACAAGGTATGAAAAATACAGATTTCACCGTAGCAATGTTTTTTGTTGCCGATAGAATAAATAGATGCTGTTGAACAGAGGGAGGTGGTCCAGGCCGTGGCAGGCTTGACAAAACAGACACAACTCAAGTCATGTTTTCCACTTCCCTGTTATAATTGGATTTAACAATCATAACAAAACGTTACCTCCAACACCCATTCAAAAATGGAATAGGCCTGAATGTATCAGGCAGACTACGCATAGACATAAGCAATCTGACATGCCTTATCCAGAGCGGCCCTAATGAGATACTGAAATCGCTTTTTCCTTTCTATTCTCTGTGAGTTGGGCTACTGGGATGTTGTGTTTGTTTCACCATTTATGCAGGGAACACAAGCATGCAGGGCTGCCAAAATAAGTGCGGTGTGCAACTGAAGTTCGTTAACATCTATTGCCTGGTTGCTACTGTTGGTCAGTGTTGTCTCAATATCTTTCTCTAATTATGTAGCCTCCTAGAAACTATACATTTGAATGGACTTAATAATGCAAATGTTTTTTTTTTAAATACCAAAACTAGCCCAATTTAGAACATTAATTTGTTTAGAAAAAGAGCATGATGTGCTTTGTGATTTTGGAAAACTGCTTTGCACTTTTTACTGAGAATTTAATATCAATGAAATGTTAATCCATGCTTTCGTTACTTCTAAATTAGATTACTGCAATGCTCTTCTCTCTGGTTATCCAGACAAATTAATAAATAAACTTCAATTAGTGCTGCACACGGCTGCTCCTAACTAGAAAAAAAAAATTGAACACATTACTCCTGTCCTGGCATCCTTACATTGGCTGCCTGTTAGGGTTAGGGCTGATTTTAAGGTTTTACTCTTAACCTATAAATCAATACATGGACTTGCTCCTACTTACCTTGCTGAAATGATCCAGCCACACATACCTACACGTAACCTTAGATCGCAAGATGCAGGCCTTTTAATTGTACCTAGAATTTCTAAACAAACAGCTGGCGGCAGGGCCTTTTCTCATAGAGCTCCACTCCTGTGGAATGATCTGCCAATTAAGGTTAGAAATGCAAACTCAGTGCAAACTTTCAAGTGTCTCCTAAAAACTCATCTCTACAGCACGGTTTATAATTAGGTGTAGCCTGGCCCGGGGGCGTGAAGGTGACCAGTAGGCTTGATACTGTCCACCCTTGCTGTCTTGCCAGGTGGGCTCTCGTCGCCACTGGGATGCCCTCCCGCCAATGCCTTTCGGGGGAGGAGTCACTGGCTTGTTGTTGACTCTCTGTTGTGCACTTGTGCAATTGGGCTGTACGTTGCTAGCAATACCCGGCCCTCATTCAGGGGGGTTGCGGTTGGTGGGTGTCCCTTTGGTTGATGCTTGGCAATGTGGTTGGATTGATTTCCTGCCTGTTGGGCCCTGTCCGGGGCCTCCCCTGGGTAGGGCCACAGTGTCACCGGACCCCCCCATCTCAGTTCCAAGGTGTTACGCTGCTATATTATTGTGCTGGGGGATATGAGGGATGTACTACTAACTTTTCTCAGTTTTAAATTTTTGAAGGAGATGAGGTCCTGGTCCACACCTGCGGATTACCTGGTTTGGGGGGCCCATTGCTGTCCCTGTCCTTGTCCACCTGGTCATACTTCTGACCTAGTCTAAAATCAAATAGACTCTGGATTTAGCCCAGAGAAATGTATTTATTATTCCAATTGGACTCTTAATATCTCACCCGGCACAGCCAGAAGAGGACTGGTCACCCTTCTGAGCCTGGGTCCTCTCTAGGTTTCTTCCTAAAATTCGACCTTTTTTCCTAGCCACTGAAATTCAACACTACTGTTGTTTGCTCCTTGGGGTTTAAGGCCGGGTGTCTGTGTAAAGCACTTTGTGACAACTGCTGTTGTAAAAAGGGCTTTATAAATAAATGTGATTGATTGATTGATCATGGCTTAAAATCGAGTAGGATGTAATTGAACAGTATTTAATATATTTTCATACAGGTTTATAGTGCCTACAAATTGTACCTAAAAACATCTAGAAGACCCGTATCTGTTTACCAGCCTATAAATGTGAGATTCTTCTGGGTTAAAACAGGTTGTTCAAGGAGTGTAGTGTCAAGTTTCTAGTAACAGTGTTTTCAGTGTTCAAAGACGTAATGGAATGGGAACACCTCAATTATACTGAATGTCCCATTCAAGCAAACAATAATTTACATTATAATTACATTATTAAAAATATAAATAAATATATACACATTGCATTTGCATTGAGTACACTTGTGCATCATCCAAATGCCAAAGACATTTAATTTGGATGGTGTGAACGTTTTCCGTCGTCCAAGTGCAAGAGACATTTAAGTTAGATGCTGTTAAATTCTGTGTTGTCCGAATGCAATAAACATTTCATTTGGATGGTGTGAAGTTGTACATCGTTCAAATGCAATAGGGTGGGACCTAACCCATTTGATAGAAGTGTCCTCATTGGACTGCAGTGATTTATGCTTGGAACACTGTGATTGGACACTTTAGTGCAAACTATCCAATGAGCGCTGTCAATCAAGAAGCACAAATTCCTTTGTTTCCTTGTCCGTTATGGATACACAATTGGGACACTTTGAGAACTCATTAACCAGAGAATGTATTTCATTTGCATGTGGCCTGTTTTCAGTTACTTTCATCGCGGCAACCGCATGATCAGGTGGAGGACCGGAGAAGTGTTGGTGTCTTAGTTGTGCCGTGGTGCCGTGGTGCCAGCATCGTTCTATACATCACTAGTAGGCGTAAGCGTCCAGACGTCCAGAAAGATAGAGATTTCTCCGATGTTCTTTAGTTGCTGATAAAATACATTGAGGCAAGGTGTTTTAAACAGAGAGAGTTGGGCCAGGTCAGGCATGCTGGAAAAAACATACACAACTCAAGGTTCCCTGTTGTTCTCCAGTTCCCTGTTATAATGGAATTTAAAGTTAATAATAACACATTACTCCCGACGCCCCCCCCCAAAATATATATAGCCTAGGCCACAATGTAGCAGGCCAATGGTAAGGTAATTGTCCCATCTATTTCAAGACACACACACACTTCCCCGGTCCTCCACCTGATCATGCAGCTGCGCGATGAAAGTAACTGAAAACAGGCCACATGCAAAGCACATGTTAACAATAGAACCGCAAGGCCTTTTTTACCCCCTATAGCCACCAGAGCCGTACGTCGTTTGGCGTCATTAGCATAAGAATCGTGCCTATTAGCATGAAAATTCTCCTCTGCGGCATCACCATCCAGCCAGACCATCCGTTCATCTACTGGGTCGTCATCAAACAGTCTAAAAAATAAAGAATTACAGAATTTGTCTGTTTTAAATGATTAGGACCCAGTATCTCTATTCCTGTGTTGATTAGAAATAGAAGAAACCGTGAGCCTGCAACCCATAAAGTAAACTTGTCTAATCTGTTAATTGTAACACATCAACCTACTAGTCCAGGGACCCCTATTATATCTATTAAGCTGTCTTTACTTAATATCAGATCTCTCGCCAACAAATCATTCTTGGTAAATTACATAATATCCTACAACCTAGATTTCATGTTTCTCACTGAAACGTGGCTAACAGAAGATTGTAGTGCCAAAAATGTGGCTATATCAATACGTGTTGAAATGGTATGAAAGGAGTAGTGGCTGCCCTATACAAAGATACATTCCAGTAAAAAGAAAATACATTAGGTAATTTTATTTATTTTGAATGCCTATGTTTTACATTGAAGGGTACCCCCAAAATTTTGTTTTTAACCATTTATAGACCTCCATGATAGTCTGCAAATTTTATTGATGATTTTGCCTAACTACTCTCTGTTATATCAGTTGATTATAACTTGTTTATTATTACAGGGGATTTTAACATCCACATAGATAATAGTACAGACAATAATGCCAAATAAATTTCTACACTACTTGACACTTTTGATCTCACTCAACATGTGAAAGAGCGTACACACACTCAAGGCCAAATTCTAGATCTGGTTATCTCTAAAGGTCTGGATATTTCCTCTGTCATGGTTAAAGACTTGGCCCTGTCTGATCATTTCTGTGTCTTTTTCTGTTAAGAAAAGGTGCATTAATGAGAGTACCAATGCTCAGTTTATTGAAGCCATAGCTATCTCTCCAACAATAGGTGCTGAGTCAGTTGATGTACTCCTGGATAATTTGAATACCAAATTATTGAATGTCATGGATCATGTTGCACTGGTAAAAGTAAAGAAAACTAAATGAAAACAGAAAATGTAATGTAATGAATTTGCATGTTTCTTTAGTGAATAAATTATAAGTATTAGACGGACCATCAGAACTACACAGTCTAACAAGGACTCTGTACCGTCACCACGACCACCAAGACATAACTTGGTTATTATGTCGCATTTTAATACAATTGATCAAAAATCCCTAAAAGAAACAGTTCGACATCTTAAAGCTTCCACTTGCTGTCTTGACACACTGCCATCAGACTTAAAAATATATATATATACTCTATAACAATGGACCTACAGTAAATATCTGGATGAACCAAACTTGTCTACAATTAAACCAAGATAAAACTGAGATTATTGTGTTTGGCAACAAATATTGTAGAACAAGTATTAGTAAAGAGCTGGATTCTCGGGCCCTTAAAACCAGGGATCAGGTGTGTAATCTTGGTGTTCTGATAGACTCAGATCTCACATTTAACAGTCATATCAAAGCGGTCACCAAAACAGCATTCTATCATCAAAAAATATAGCCAGAATCAAAGGCCTGGTGTCCCAAAAAGACCAAGAGAAGCTCATTTATGCTTTTATCTCTAGTAGGGTTGACTACTGTAATGGACTCTTAACTGGACTCCTGAAAAAGACTGTAAAACAACTCCAGCTCATTCAGAATGCTGCTGCTAAAATGTTAACCAGGACCAAGAGAACAGAGCACATCACTCCGGTTCTTAAATCTTTGCATTGGCTTCCAGTCAGTTACAGAATATATTTCAAAGTGGTGCTTTTAGTTTATTAATCTCTGAATGGTTTAGGACCCAAATACATTTCTGATATATTTGCACAATATAAACCGAGCAGGGCTCTTAAATCCATGGTCAGCTAGTAGAGCCCAGAGTCCAAACTAAACATGGAGAAGCTGCGATCAACACTTATGCTGTACAAAACGGGAATAAACTACCAGAAGATCTTAGACGTGCCCCAAACATATCAATTGTTAAATCCAGGTTAAAAACACTTCTCTTCTCACATGCCTATGACTGAGCACTTAAACCTAACCACACTGTTTAGCCGGATAGCTTCCTATGTTTTTATCCCATTTTTAATCTTTATATATTTTCTTATTGTATTTTTTATTATTATGATGTATTCATTTGTTTTGATGTTTTCATTTGAGTATTTTTTTAATGCTATTGTACTTTCATATATTTTTCTTTGTAAAAAAATATACATTCCCTCGATGTATATTGTGCTATATAAATAAACTGGCTTGCTTGCTTGCTAATGAATTTGAAAAACACAAGAATGTGTTTGCATTGAAGGTCTCTTATCATACAAAACAAACAACTTAAAAAATAATATATAGAAAAAGACGAGGTCCGAAATAAGTTCAATGCCAATGCATAGCTAGTCACATAGAATATTGGTATATAATATTTTTCTATAGGTGACATCAACAAGTTATCGAAAAACCAAGAGGATTTTTTAGAAAAAGACGAAAATACGAAATGAAAAGGCTGTGAACGACGCGTCTTTGCAAGTCTCTCCCGCGGGATGTTATGGGGCTATCTAGTTGATTTCAACGTGAATGCTCTAGCCTCATAGATTGTTGGCATATAATGTTCCACTATATATGACAAGAATATGTTATCGAAAAACTGAGAGAAGTTTGTAGAAAAAGAGGAGATATCGTTGGAATTTCATTTTGTGAATACTTATTTAGCCTAATTCATGTGTAGAGTATAAATCTTAAATAAAATAAGATTTGTGTGGGATAGGATTTGTCTCCTAAAATAATGTCAATTTTTATTTTTGACTAGGCCATGTTTACCACTGTGTGGTATCCCCTCTTCTTTTTATAACAGACTGCAAACGTCTGGGGACTGAGGAGACAAGTTCCTCAAGTTTATGAATAGGAATGTTGTCCCACTCTTGTCTCATACAGGCTTCTAGTTGCTCAACTGTCTTAGGTCTTCTTTGTCGCACCTTCCTCTTTATGATGCGCCAAATGTTTTCAATGGGGGAAAGATCTGGACTGCAGGCTGGCCATTTCAGTACCCGGATCTTTCTTCTATGCAGCCATGACATTTTAATTGATGCAGTATGTGGTCTGGTATTGTCATGTTGGAAAATGCAAGGTCTTCCCTGAAAGAGACGACGTCTGGATGGGAGCATATGTTGTTCTTGAACTTGGATATAACTGTCAGCATTGATGGTGCCTTTCCAGATGTGTAGGCTGCCCATGCCACACACACACATGCAACCCCATACCATCAGAGATGCAGGCTTCTGAACTGAGCGCTGATAACAACTTGGGTTGTCCTTGTCCTCTTTAGTCAGGATGACATGGCGTCCCAGTTTTCCAAAATGACATGGATATAACAGGATATCGAGGCGTAGTCGGGGTGGGGAGGTTCGCAGTCGAGTGCGATGTGGTTGGGATGAGGATTAGCAACTCTAAATCTGAGGCCATGGTTCTCAGCCGGAAACCAATGGAGTGCCTTCTCCGGGTAGGGAATGAGAAGTATCTCGGGGTCTTGTTTTGTTGATATACCGGTCAATTTTCCTTGATACCCTCACCTATGGTCATGAAGGCTGGGTCATGACCGAAAAAACAAGATCACGAGTACAAGCGGCTGAAATGGGTTTTCTCAGAAGGGTGGCTGGCTTCTCCCTTAGGGATAGGGTGAGAAGCTCAGTCATCCGTGAGGAACTCGGAGTAGAGCTGCTGCTCCTTTGCATCGAAAGGAGCCAGTTGAGGTGGTTCGGGCATCTGGTAAGGATGCCCCCAGGACGTCTCCCTAGGGAGGTGTTCCAGGCACGTCCAGCTGGGAGGAGACCTCGGGGTAGGCCCAGGACTAGGTGGAGAGATTATATTTCGATTATATTTTGGCCTGGGAACGCCTCGGGATCCCCCAGTCAGAGCTGGCAAATGTGGCTCGGGAAAGGGAAGTTTGGGGTCCCCTGCTGGAGCTGCTGCCTCTGTGACCCGATACGGATAGGCGGATGAAGATGAGATAAATATAAGTTTATGAGATTTGTAAATTATTCCATTCCTTTTTTACTCACAATTTGTGCAGTGTCCCAACTTTTTTGGAATCAGGTTTGTATCTATGTGTGTAAGGAGGCATAGATACCATCTAACATCATAAGTGGTGATCTAACATATGTTACAAACACCACATATGATGTTAGATCGCATATGATGCAAAAACCACATATGATGTTAGATCACATATGATGCAAAAACCACATATGATGTTAGATCACATATGATGCAAAAACCACATATGTTAGATCTCCACATATGATGCAAAAACCAATTATGATGTTAGATCACCACATATGATGCAAACACCACACATGATGTTAGATCACATATGATGCAAAAACCAATTATGATGTTAGATCACCACATATGATGCAAACACCACACGTTAGATCATTGGATCCGCCTCCTTGTAGCGCATCCTGTTAACACCTTTATGAAGGGAAGCGCATTTTCCATCATGTCTAACATTCCTGGGAGTGTGAAACCCTTATATTAATCACTTTTGCACTGTTGTATGTTATGTGTATGTATGAACTTGAAAATTCATAATGTGTCCAAAGTGTCCAATTTGGCACAAAGTGGCCAATCTGGAAAGGATACTTGGGCCTTGCTTTTCAAATGAGTAAGTAGATCACTGAATTTTATATCAAATGGCCATGAAACTGTATCCAGATCCTGCTGACATCTAGTGGATCAAGTGGAAAGTTCCTCCAGGTTACTAATCCATGTTTGGCCTTCCCCACTGCAACTCAAACATGATGAGAATTCTTTTTTAAACGCATGTTTTTTTTTTTTTTTATCTTCTTTATATTCATAGTTCCTGCAAACTACAGAGTGTCTCCTTTCAAATGGTACCAAAAAAATTGTTCTACCATATTCAGGTCATGAGGTACAAGCATTTAGATTTGGGTACATCTTTTTAGGCGAAAATTGACAAAAAGATTTACACCATCCAAATGAAAAGTCTATTGCATTTGAAGAACGCACAAGTTTACACCATCCAAATGAAAAGTCTATTGCATTTGAAGAACGCACAAGTTTACACCATCCAAATGAAAAGTCTATGGCATTTGGACGGTGCTCAAGTTCACACCATCCAAATGAAGTGTCTATTGCATTTGAACGACACAACATTTTACACCATCCGAATGAAAAGTCAATTGCATGACGCACTGCAATGCAAATGCAATGTGTATATATTTATTTATATATTTAATAATGTAATATCCATTTAATAATGTAATTATTGTTTGTTTGTCCTTGCACACTGAAAACACTAGGCAGTTGACTCTACAATACTCTGCAACCAGCAATATTGATCTATGATCATAATGATCACACATGAACATTCCAGATGATGTCTTTTCATGTACATTCAGTGTACATCAGAATATTCCTTTGTCTGTACCATTCACATGCATACTACACTCATACTGTATCTATAATATTAAATACTTCTATCCATATTCTCCATAATCCCCATCCTACTCTTTTACATTGTATATTATTGCTATATTCTTACTACGCAAATGTTTGAACATGTTGAAAACTACACTAGTTGAAAAACATGTAATAACCCAGATGACTTGTCTTTGATACTGTATAATAACCCAGTACTACAACCAGACTGGTCTTTGATACTGTATTATAACCCAGTACTACTACCAGACTGGTCTTTGATACTGTATAATAACCCAGTACTACTACCAGACTGGTCTTTGATACTGTATTATAACCCAGTACTACTACCAGACTGGTCTTTGATACTGTATTATAACCCAGTATTACTACCAGACTGGTCTTTGATACTCTATTATAACCCAGTACAACTACCAGACTGGTCTTTGATACTGTATTATAACCCAGTACTACTACCAGACTGGTCTTTGATACTGTATAATAACCCAGTACTACTACCAGACTGGTCTTTGATACTGTATTATAACCCAGTACTACTACCAGACTGGTCTTTGATACTGTATTATAACCCAGTATTACTACCAGACTGGTCTTTGATACTCTATTATAACCCAGTACAACTACCAGACTGGTCTTTGATACTGTATTATAACCCAGTACTACTACCAGACTGGTCTTTGATACTGTATTATAACCCAGTATTACAACCAGACTGGTCTTTGATACTGTATTATAACCCAGTACAGCTACCAGACTGGTCTTTGATACTGTATTATAACCCAGTACAACTACCAGACTGTTCTATGTTTCTGTATAATAACACAGTACTACAAACAGACTGGTCTTTGATACTCTATTATAACCCAGTACTACTACCAGACTGTCCTATGTTACTGTATAATAACCCAGTACTACTACCAGACTGGTCTTTGATACTGTATTATAACCCAGTACTACTACCAGACTGGTCTTTGATACTGTACTATAACCCAGTACTACTAACTGACTGCTCTTTGATACTGTACTATAACCCAGTACTACTAACTGACTGCTCTTTGATACTGTATTATAACCCAGTACTACTACCAGACTGGTCTTTGATACTGTATTATAACCCAGTATTACAACCAGACTGGTCTTTGATACTGTATTATAACCCAGTACAGCTACCAGACTGGTCTTTGATACTCTATTATAACCCAGTATTACCACCAGACTGGTCTTTGATACTGTATAATAACCCAGTACTACAACCAGACTGGTCTTTGATACTGTATAATAACACAGTACTACTACCAGACTGGTCTTTGTTACTGTATAATAACCCAGTACTACTACCAGACTGGTCTTTGTTACTGTATAATAACCCAGTACTACTACCAGAGGTACCTTTATCATTGCTATTCGTTCACTGATCAGAATTAGCATTGTGTGAGAAAGGGACGATCATGCTAGATAAAGACAATGTAAATTGAATGTCTAATTTTAAGGAATCCCAGCCTTGTTTTAGTAATAAGGTCTATAATATCTCCTGTTTTCTACAGCTGAAGAAGTCTGTCAAGGAGACTAAAAATGTCCACATTAAGCCTCCACCCAAGCCTGTACCAGATATTAAGGCAAACACAAAGTGTTTTGTAGCTGGATGGGGAAGAACTAAAGAGGGAGGAGCCCAGTCGGATGTCCTGTTGTCTGTTGATGTTACTGTGATCGACAGGAAAAAGTGTTCTGATATGTACAAAAAATACTGGCCCATCACCAATGAAATGCTTTGTGCCGGCTACAAGAATAGAGATCCACCTGCTGACTCTTGCCAGGTAATTGTGTGTGTGTGTACGTGTGTGTGTGTGTGTCTGATTAATATTTTCCACAAGGTTTTTGGGACTACAGATCTGGTGTTTGTTTCAGTGTGTTAAACAATTGTAGAGACCTTTTGCCTCTTTCTCTCTCTTGTGTTTGATTGGAAGTAAAGTTCTTTATTGACTGTCCTTGTTTGTCTGTGTTAAAACAAAAGGGAATGTCCAGAAGTGGAATTAAAGTGAAAGTTGTTTCCAGGTTTATTATAGTCTTGAAGTAACAGCAAAAATGAGTATCAAAATAAATGAAAATAAACAATAAATGTTGCTTAAAACAAAGCAATAACATAAACAAAATGAAGACAGGCATAAGAAGCTGTAACCTCCAATCAACCTCACCTGGCTGTCTCCTGGCCAGGTAATTTATCCTTCCCCTGGCACATTCTCCTCCAGGCCTCTAGAGGGAGTGGACCAATCACACTAAACAACAAAAGGTTAGATTTGGCTCCTACAGGGACAGTTCAGCCAAATAACAAAATCACACATTGACTTCTTCCCCTGTAAACAGTCAATGTACAGGTTATGACATCAGTCCATGTTTTGGTTCATTTTCCCTGGCTGGCAATGACTGGTACAGTTTCCACATTTAAATAATGTCCCTGATTTTAGCCTATTTAAATCATGTTCATCAGTGATGTAGCGTTGCCTGGAGATGTGGGTAAACTCTAAGGTTGTCAAATCTGACAAAGGAAGCAACCTTGTTTAAAAAAGAATGATCTAAAAGCACAAGTCCCACATTTATAGTCTTTCAGTAAGTCCAGCCTAAACTGTATTGTTCAAACATTGTCAAACATTGAAGTCAATGGAAGAAGCTGTATACTGAGTCAGAAATGCATAGGTTTGATATATATTATAGCTATGAAAGGCAGGTGTGGAGGGTGGGGTCAGCCATCCCAGATGACACTAGAACATTCTGGAATCTTCCAGACCTCCCCCAGTATGTGCTTTCTATGTTCCTGGACCTCAACTGTTGCTCTACTGTTCCTGCAGGAATGTCACTTATGTTCCTTACTGGACACATCCCTCTGAACACCTCCATATGCTGTCAGTCACTATATACATATTACATTACAGGACACATCCCTCTGAACACCTCCATATGCTGTCAGTTACTATAAACATATTACATTACAGGACACATCCCTCTGAACACCTCCATATGCTGTCAGTTACTATAAACATATTACATTACAGGACACATCCCTCTGAACACCTCCATATGCTGTCAGTCACTATATACATATTACATTACAGGACACATCCCTCTGAACACCTCCATATGCTGTCAGTCACTATAAACATATTACATTACAGGACACATCCCTCTGAACACCTCCATATGCTGTCAGTCACTATAAACATATTACATTACAGGACACATCCCTCTGAACACCTCCATATGCTGTCAGTCACTATATACATATTACATTACAGGACACATCCCTCTGAACACCTCCATATGCTGTCAGTCACTATATACATATTACATTACAGGACACATCACTCTGAACACCTCCATAAGCTGTCAGTCACTATATACATATTACATTACAGGACACATCCCTCTGAACACCTCCATATGCTGTCAGTCACTATAAACATATTACATTACAGGACACATCCCTCTGAACACCTCCATATGCTGTCAGTCACTATAAACATATTACATTACAGGACACATCCCTCTGAACACCTCCATATGCTGTCAGTCACTATATACATATTACATTACAGGACACATCCCTCTGAACACCTCCATATGCTGTCAGTCACTATAAACATATTACATTACAGGACACATCCCTCTGAACACCTCCATATGCTGTCAGTCACTATAAACATATTACATTACAGGACACATCCCTCTGAACACCTCCATATGCTGTCAGTCACTATAAACATATTACATTACAGGACACATCCCTCTGAACACCTCCATATGCTGTCAGTCACTATATACATATTACATTACAGGACACATCCCTCTGAACACCTCCATATGCTGTCAGTCACTATATACATATTACATTACAGGACACATCCCTCTGAACACCTCCATATGCTGTCAGTCACTATATACATATTACATTACAGGACACATCCCTCTGAACACCTCCATATGCCACATCTAGTGATTTGTTTTGGATAGTGTGGTGGAGAAATGAGAACATTGTTGCAAAGAATTCAATAAAATCTGTACCAGAAATATTAAATTGGACTTTCCCACAAATGCAAACGTTTTAGAAAGGAAACCAGAGCATGGATTGCAGTTTAATACCAAGCCCGTGGACTCAGTCTTCTTAAGCACCTGGCCAGCACCAACCTCTCCAAATATTACATGCAATCTGGCATTTCTGTCTTTATATGTACAAACTTTTCCATAAAAAAAGTACTCCAGTAGAACTCTCTCTACCAAATAAATGTGGCGAGGTAGCCAGCTGAAATGTTTCTAACCCTTAAAAGGGAAACCAGCAGATATAATTGATAGGCATTTTAAAATAAAGTAAGAGATTATAGCTAGATAGCTAGCCAGATATTTATGATTTAATCATTATTCTAAAAGGAAGATAAGATGTGCAGCTAAAGAGTTGAGGTCGACAATGTATAAATGTAGACAGCTAACGAGCACGTTCATATTTGTCCCAAATGTTTTGCAATCCTAGCAACGCCTCTGCACGGACTCCTTAAGGAAACCAGCCATTTTATAATTAGTATGAGGTGTCTATATGAAGTGATTATCATGGTGTATCTTGTATTGTCTGTGTTTCAGGGAGACTCTGGGGGTCCGTTGGTGTGTGGTGGTGAACTACGAGGAGTTGTGTCCTTTGGTAAAGGATGTGGTCGTGAGGAGTTTCCTGGGGTATACACATTCATATCTCAATATGATGAGTGGATCAAGGAGACCATCAGAACCTCTGAGTGAGATGTGTATATACATGTAGCCCAGGCTACATCACTTCTGCCAATTCCATGTTTTAACTGATTTGTTTGACAGAAATGCTTCATGATGTAGAATGTATTACTGTTGATTGTTCTGAGCATTTAAAAATCAATAAAAATTTAATAAATGGAGAATAAAATTCTGTGTTGGCTTTAAATTACAAAAATAAGGTTTTAATTCTAGCATTGACTTTGCTAGTTCCATGACTAAAATATATTTAAAACTGCTGGCAGCCTACGTAATAGCATAGCATAGCATAGCATAGCATCATCTTCCGCTTATCCGGGGCCGGGTCGCGGGGGCAGCAGTCTAAGCCTACGTAATAATTAAAGAAAATATGTTTTTTGCTTAATGCGTTTTAGTCGAGTGGGAAAATGGATGTTGAGCACTCAGATAACTGTGAACGACTAAGATGGATTTGCACACATACAATGACCCATCAATCAAAGACTCCAGCATAACACTCACAATACTACAACCCATCAATCAAAGACTCCAGCATAACACTCACAATACTACAACCCATCAATCAAAGACTCCAGCATAACACTCACAATACTACAACCCATCAATCAAAGACTCCAGCATAACACTCACAATACTACAACCCATCAATCAAAGACTCCAGCATAACACTCACAATACTACAACCCATCAATCAAAGACTCCAGCATAACACTCACAATACTACAACCCATCAATCAAAGACTCCAGCATAACACTCACAATACTACAACCCATCAATCAAAGACTCCATCATAACACTCACAATACTACAACCCATCAATCAAAGACTCCAGCATAACACTCACAATACTACAACCCATCAATCAAAGACTCCAGCATAACACTCACAATACTACAACCCATCAATCAAAGACTCCAGCATAACACTCACAATACTACAACCCATCAATCAAAGACTCCAGCATAACACTCACAATACTACAACCCATCAATCAAAGACTCCAGCATAACACTCACAATACTACAACCCATCAATCAAAGACTCCAGCATAACACTCACAATACTACAACCCATCAATCAAAGACTCCAGCATAACACTCACAATACTACAACCCATCAATCAAAGACTCCAGCATTACACTCACAATACTACAACCCATCAATCAAAGACTCCAGCATTACACTCACAATACTACAACCCATCAATCAAAGACTCCAGCATAACACTCACAATACTACAACCCATCAATCAAAGACTCCAGCATAACACTCACAATACTACAACCCATCAATCAAAGACTCCAGCATAACACTCACAATACTACAACCCATCAATCAAAGACTCATAATACTACATGATGAATGATCGTTTCATCAAAGAAGTTCCTTAACTGAAGACCCACTCCATTTGTTGACAATTGTTTTTTGTTAACTGAAATTTATAGTACGGCTTTTGAAAGTTTGCGGAGCAAGTGGATTTCTTGTTTTAACGGTAAATGTAATAAGACACTGATCCGATATTCCAGGAATTTGGGGGAAATTATTAGATCTACAATATATATTTCTCGTGACAGGACTAAATCTAAGGTATGATTGTGGCAATGTGTTGGACCTGAGATATGTTGGATAAAACCCGTTGAGTCAATTATGGCCTCAAAGGCTTTTTGAAGAGGATCATTGGACTTTTCCATCTGAATATTGAAATCGCCAAACTACAAGGTTAGACATGAATTCTGGAAACTCATTGAGGAACATTGTGTATTGCCCGGGGGGCCTAAAAATAGTAGCTATGTAAAACGGCCTGGTTAATTTTCATGAGAAAAACTTCAAAAGAATGAATACCAGTTATGTGTTTAAGAGTTATTTTATATTTACTGTCATAAATATTAGCAACTCCGTCTCGGGCCATGCACGGTTGACCAATCCCAGGAGGAGAGCATCCGGCCATTGGGGTTAGGTTCCAAAGGACAACCCCCCAAATTATGGTGGAAATTGACCAATCAGAACTCATTATAGGTAAGGCAAGGATTAAAAACGCTCTTTACCCTTTGTAGCCTATGGGGCTTTCGGCCGGATTTCACTACTGGGACATTTTGGGTCCTAGATTCATTTCTGTAACAGATACAACCTATTATGATGTATCCTGGTAATACTAACCCCTCTGGCTACAATAAAAACACATAAAAACAGACTTCTGGGTCACTATTTATAAAACTGTTTGAAAACTGTCATCTGTTTGAAAGGCAAAAAAATTTTTTCGGAAAACATTTCTGCCATTCAGCATCAAGATTTTTTTTTTTAAAGCATTATGAGATTTTGTGTCAATGGTATTTCCTCATACTTTCATGCCTTTACTATCAAATTACACTGTAATTGGGTTGAAAATAATGAAATAATTATATAATAGAAGGTAAAAAATATAGGCACCCCCAAAAAATTTGGTTCTTCAACCTAGAAATGAAACACTATAAAATGAAAGATCCAAAACCTATCTAACGGTTTTTAGGTGTAATGACACAAAACGGCCAGCAGGTGGCAGCACTAGATCGCTAGTTAAGTTTGGACTTATATATTTTATAAACTCAGAAAAATTACCAACTTCTTCCCAAAAACTCAAGAACATCCCCATACTATTTTGACTAAATATTTATTTTTATATCTTATATATAATACAAACGATGTTTTATGGTTCAAAACATAATATATAGTGATGTACACGCTTGTAATATTTATTCTGGTGTACAAATGAGCCTTTCTAAGATGCATTGGCAATGTCGTTGCCTGGTGAAAAGTTCTCATAGCAACCCAAACTATACAACTATACAACCCATATTATACACGGAAAACCCCAATTATACACGGAACGCTTCAGGAAAGTGGCTACAAATAATATACCATTGGAATCGGACGATTATGGCGAATCTGTTTTTCGAAATATTTATGCAAATGAGCACTGTCCGCGGTATTGCGGATGTCAACTATGGATGGTTAAACACAAATAACAGTTTATTATATAATATTTGCGCCTCAGGAGAGGGAAACAGTGCCCTACCAACGCTGTTTACAGTAGAGGTGGGCAGCTGTTGACCTCAACTGGGGATGTCGTCGGGCGGTGGAAGGAGTACTTCGAGGATCTCCTCAATCCCACTGTCACGTCTTCCATTGAGGAAGCAGAGGATGAGGGCTCAGAGGTGGACTCGTCCATCACCCGGGCTGAAGACATAGAGGTGGTCAAGAAACTCCTCGGTGGCAAGGCACCGGGGGTGGATGAGATCCGCCCTGAGTACCTCAAGTCTCTGGATGTTGTGGGGCTGTCTTGGCTGACACGCCTGTGCAACATCGCGTGGCAGTCGGGGACAGTGCCTCTGGGATGGCAGACCGGGGTGGTGGTCCCTCTTTTTAAGAAGGGGGACCGGAGGGTGTGTTCCAACTACAGGGGGATCACACTTCTCAGCCTCCGCGGGAAAGTCTATGCCAGGGTACTGGACAGGAGAATACGGCCGTTAGTAGAACCTCGGATTCAGGAGGAACAGTGTGGTTTCCGTCCGGGCCATGGAACACTGGACCAGATCTATACCCTCTATGGGGTGATGGAGGGTTCATGGGAGTTTGCCCAACCAATCCACATGTGTTTTGTGGATTTGGAGAAGGCATTCGACTGTGTCCCTCGCGGAATCCTGTGGAGGGTGCTTCGGGAATATGGGGTCTTGGGTCCTTTGCTAAGGGCTGTCAGGTCCCTGTATAACCGAAGCAGGAGCTTGGTCCGCATTGCCGGCAGTAAGTCAGACTTCTTCCCAGTGCATGTTGGACTCCGGCAGGGCTTCCCTTTGTCGCCGATTCTGTGTGTAATTTTTATGGACAGAATTTCTAGGCGCAGCCAGGGGCCAGAGGGTGTCAGGTTGGGGACCACACAATTTCGTCTCTGCTCTTTGCAGATGATGTTGTCGTGTTGGCCCCTTCTAACCAGGACCTTCAGCATGCACTGGGACGGTTTGCAGCCGAGTGTGAAGAGGTGGGGATGAAAATCAGTACCTCCAAATCCGAGGCCATGGTCCTCAGTCGGAAAAGGGTGGCTTGCCCACTTCAGGTTGGTGGAGAGTGCCTGCCTCAAGGGGAGGAGTTTAAGTATCTAGGGGTCTTGTTCACGAGTGAGGGAAGGATGGAATGGGAGATTGACAGACGGATCGGTGCAGCTTCTGCAGTAATGTGGTCGATGTATCGGTCTGTCGTGGTGAAGAAAGAGCTGAGCCGCAAGGCAAAGCTCTCGATTTACCGGTCAATCTACGTTCCTACTCTCACCTATGGTCATGAGCTTTGGGTCATGACCGAAAGGACAAGATCCCGGATACAGGCGGCCGAAATGAGCTTTCTCCGCAGGGTGGCTGGGCCTTCCTGGGAAGGTGTTCCGGTCCCGTCCCACCGGGAGGAGACCCCGGGGAAGACCTAGGACACGCTGGAGGGACTATGTCTCCCGGCTGGCCTGGGAACGCCTCGGTGTCCCCCCGGAAGAGCTGGAGGAAGTGTCTGGGGAGAGGGAAGTCTGGGCATCTCTGCTTAGACTGCTGCCCCCGCGACCCGGCCCCAGATGAAGCGGAAGAAGATGTATGTGTTCATATATATATATTTATTATAATTTTTATTGACATTAGATTGTCCGTTTGTCTGTAGTCTACTGTAATGGGCTGATTGTATAACCGGCCCAGGCAAGCAGGGCGGTTTAAAAGACCAAACTGAGACAGAAAACAGGCAGTTTGCAAGACCTTTCTCATTTTTTTTTGCCATAAAGACTGTACTGAAAAGAGAACTATGGAATAATAACACATTTTTCTGTCTTAGTTTCTTTCTTTTCTTCTGGCATTCTCCACATATTGGCTCCTCTTGTCAGCCTGTCTCCAACCCTTAAATAGTCAGAGACCAAACAGTCAGGGAATTCGGCTGCAGATAATTAGCTGTACCTGATCCGACCAGGAGAGGTCACTGTTGGTCTGGCTTTCCCTTGGCTGCCCACTGAGCTCCCACACTGTCAATCATTTTCGTTAATGTCTGACTGTCAGCTTGCCTGTAGCCTACCTATCAATTTAAAATTAAAACTCCTGATAACAGACCCATTTGTTTTTGGTAAAGCACTGGTTGATACACAAATTTGGCACAGAGCATGTCAACTGTCTGGGAATATGTAATTTTTCCACCACTTACTAAGAGAGACTCTCTCTGACACAGATGAAAGGAAACTAGAGCCTTCCTGAGAAATGTGTTATTACCCCCAAAGCTTTTACAGAGAACATACTGCATCTTACAGTGAATGCCTTTCAGAGTGCCTTTTAAACAAAAATCGAATAATTGTTACTGTAGATCAGTTAAGATATTGAAACGGACATAGCTAAAAGTTGTAAAAAAAACAGAATGCAATGATGTGCAAATCATTTAAACCCTTTATTCCATAGAAAATAGGACAAAGACAACATACCAAATGCTAAAACTGAGAAATGTTATTGTTGTTTGAAAAATAAACGCCCACTTTGAATTTGATGCCAGCAACACATTTAAAAAATGTTGGGACAAGTGCCACAAAAGAATATAAAAGATGTGTTATGATAAAACTAAAAAAGGAACCAGGCAAGCCTAGTTCAGCCAACCTGCAATTAAAAGTGATAGATGTTGTTTCCTTCAATGGATTCGAACCCAGTTCTCCCGCGAGAGTGGCTGTGTCTTTAACGTCCCACAGTTGGCAGTTCTAGTAAGAGCAAAAACCAAGCCATGATGTCATAGGGGCTCCAGACATGATTGGGTTAAGGCTCAGGGTACCAAGAAATATCTGTAGCATTGAAGGTCTCCATGAACACAGTTGCCTCCATCATACTCAAATTGAAGAAGTCTGGAATCAACAATACCTTACCAGACCAGGCAGGTCATAACCAGGAAAGACAACCAACATCTGATGATTCCTAGATGATCAGAGTGAATACTTTTGCTAACTCTGTAGCGTTTAATATAACACCTAATAATGTCACATTTGTTATTTTAAATTGTTTTTACATACCTATTGTGATATTCAATGTGTTTTGTTTTGTAGGCAACTTGCCTGTGTGGATTTAGTTTCAATTAAATACAAACCCTGACATGTGTTCACACATTAAAGTGTTTTCTTCAAACACATGAAAGTATCACAGTGAGAAATGTCTTTTCATCTCAGAAGCCACACTCTTCCTGTTCAACCAAAGCAACTCAAGTTTACTGTGAAACAACGACATCAGAAACTCAAGATGAGGGGGGGGTTCAGTGGAAAAAGAAAAACTGAAGACCACCCCCCCGCCACAACAAAAAAATAATAATGAATAAGCAATAACGACCCACCAGCCCCCATATCCCACCAGCTGACAGTAAACTAACCCACAGACCAAGACTTAGAATATGATTCATGATAAATGATAAAACATTAAACAGTCCTGTTTCCTTCGGGGGTCAAAACTGATATGAACATGTTCTGTTTCTCATGCTACTATTCATATAGACAGTGCCAATTATAGCCAACTGTGTGCCGGAACTTCATTGCTAGATAGTTGACTCCAACTGGGTTATCAGTCATGTGACCATAATAAAAAAAAACTTGTTCATCAGTCATGTGACCATAACAGGCCTGTGTACAGACATCTAGAGGGGCAGGGGCCAAATCCAATAGCTTCTGTCCACTTTTGATCCATGAACAGAGTCTTTAAACAAACAAGTCAGGGGAGAATCTATAATGAGCATGAGTCCAGAATGTTTTTCTTACATAGTTCTTATACACATGTTTATGCCAGGACATATAGAAGGTGGTCCGTTTTCATAGCCAACCATTACACAGAATATTATAAGAAAGGTTTACCCTACAAAATACCCTTGTATGGTACTCTTTATTCCAACCTATGGTTCAAGGGTCTATTCAGAGTGTCCTATAACAATCACATACACATTTCCTACCTAGTGTCCTTCGTACAGAGATAGTTAGTACTCTCATACATTGTGTCAAGCTTAATTCAATTACTTTTCATGCTCAATATCTATCACCCCCAAAAAACTTTTTTAAATAACAAATAAAATAAATACCTTCACTCACAGTGGAAATAGACACACTTTTTAACTTTTTAACACAAGGGAAATAGACACACCACCCACTGGTACCATCAAGGTTGGCTAGGTTACTTTATAAATCTAATCTGTTACAGTTACAAGTTACCTTTTCTACATTTGTAATCAGTAACATAACATTACTTTCTTAATTTCTTATTAAGAGGCATTAAATTTTTTTTTGGAATTGCCTATAGCCATTTGAACACCTTTTGCAGGATCAATCAATCTTAGAGTTTAGATAGCTGGCCAAAAACGGAATTTGCATTTTACCTTATGGGTTACATACACCTGGTCATACACCTGGTCATACTTCTGACCTAGTCTAAAATCAAATAGACTCTGGATTTAGCCCAGAGAAATTTATTTATTATTCCAATTGGACTCTTAATATCTCACCCGGCACAGCCAGAAGAGGACTGGTCACCCCTCTGAGCCTGGGTCCTCTCTAGGTTTCTCCCTAAAATTCGACCTTAGGGAGTTTTTCCTAGCCACTGAAATTCAACACTACTGTTGTTTGCTCTTTGGGGTTTAAGGCCGGGTGTCTCTGTAAAGAACTTTGTGACAACTGCTGTTGTAAAAAGGGCTTTATAAATAAATTTGATTGAAATTTGATTGATACAGTGTCTTTGGAAAGTGTTTCAGGTACGCATGCAGGTACCCTGTATGTGCATTTGTGTTTTCCCCTCCTTCTACCCTAATCACAGGTGTCCCTTATGTTCCTGATTGTGCTCGTTGGTTTTTCCCACCAGGAAGTCATGAATGAGGTGGACCAATGAGTGGACACTCCTCATCATCTGTTCCTTTTATCGATTACCCAATCGCCTCACACATCCACTGGTTTGAAAACCCAGTCAGTTGATTCTCCCAAAGAGACTTTCTGCTTGACCACACATAAGTAGACATAGACACAAACTCTTATATATCCTTTTGATCGACAGACATTTTTGTTCATCCATACACCAAACAGCTTTAGCTCATACATCTCACTTTGTCCTGTTTTGTGTGGGTATGTATTGCTGTGGTGTTTTGTTTGGTGTTGATTAGTCAGTGTGCTGTTTAACCTGTGTGTTTTGTTCATGACTGGGGGAAGAGGATTTTTAGCAAGTCGCCCTTGGGTATACACAACCCGTAGGAAAACTTTGTCTAAAAACACGAGTTAGAATTGAGTTGACCACCCACTGTATTTTTGCATAGGTTAGTAATTAGCTAAGCAGTTCTTGAGGCAAGCAAGTGCTGTTTAGGGATTTTTGTCTTTATTATTTCATTCCTTGGGTCCACTGTGTGTCAACAGTGGTATTCGTGCCATGCCAAAGGCACGAACTGCAGCATTCAGCTCCGGCAGCAAGTATAATTAATAAGAAAACCCTGGTATGATCTCAGGAAGGCAATAAACACTGCAAAAAGCCAATACAGAGTCAAAGTAGAATCTCTCTACCAGGGCTCGATTACCAGAAACATGTGGAGTGGTCTGAGAACCATCACTGACTATAAAGGCAATACAGGTACTGTGGGGGAAGTGCTGGCTTCTCTCCCAGAGGAACTGAACTCTTTCTATGCTTGCTTTGAGAACATAATCCTTGGCATGGACACTAAAATGGACCAGGACGGCTGCCCTTTCCAAATGACCACGTCAGACGTCTGTAAAGCCATAAAAAGGACTATGGACCAGACAACATCTCAGGCCGTGTTCTCAAGGTCTGTGCTGACCAACTGGCTGATGTCTTTACTGATATCTTCAACCTATCGCTACATCAGTCAGTGGTCCCCACCTGCTTCAAAAAGTCCATCATTGTTCCTGTGCCAAAAAAGCTAAAAGTCCTCTGCATGAATGACTACTGCCCTGTAGCACTCACAGCAATCATAGTTAAGTGCTTTGAGCTGCTAATTAAAACACACATCACAGACTCCATGCCTGCAACACTTGACCCGCTACAGTTTGCCTATAGACATAACAGATCCACAGAGGAACACATATGTGAGAATGCTGTTCATTGACTGTAGCTCAACCGTCAACACCATTGTGCCCCAAGCTGGTGGTAAAGCTCATGGATCTGGGTCTTGACCCCTCTATGTGCAGATGGATCCTGAACTTCCTGACGGGCAGACCCCAGGTGATATGGATGGGCAACACCACCTCCTCCTCACTGACTCTCAGTACTGGGTCCCCCCAGGGCTGGGTGCTGAGCCCATTCCTGTACTCTCTCTTCACCCACAACTGCCTGGCAACTCACGTCTCCAACACCATCGTTAAGTATGCTTACGACACCACCATCATAGTCCTGATGTCTGACAATGACAAGTCAGCCTATAGAGACGAGGTAAGGTCACTGACTTTGTGGTGTCTGGAAAAAAACCTCCAGCTCCTCATTACCAAAACGAAGGAGATTATTGTTGATCAGAAGAAGCACCAGCAGGGAGACCACGCCCCCATACACATCAATGGGTCTGCAGTAGAGAGAGTTCACAACATCCAGTTCCTTGGTGTCAACCTTAGGGATGACTTGACCTGGTCTCATCACTCTAACGTTGTGGTGAAGGAGGCCAGGAAACGGCTCTTCTTCCTACGCCGATTAAGGAGAATTGGCATGGATTCCCGGAGCTGTCAACTGATCACCACTTGGTGGTGAGTTGGATCCGATGGCGGGGGAGGAAGCTGGACAGACTCGGCAGGCCCAAGCGTACTGTAAGGGTCTGCTGGGAACGTCTGGCCGAGTCTCCTGTCAGAGAGATCTTTAACTCCCACCTCCGGCAGAGCTTCGACTGGATCCCGAGGGAGGCTGGAAATATTGAGTCCGAGTGGACCATGTTCTCCACAGCCATTGTTGAAGCGGCCGCTCGGAGCTGTGGCCGTAAGGTCTCTGGTGCCTGTCGAGGCGGCAATCCCCGAACCCGGTGGTGGACACCGGAAGTAAGGGATGCCGTCAAGCTGAAGAAGGAGTCCTATCAGGCCTGGTTGGCTTGTGGGACTCCTGAGGCAGCTGACGGGTACCGACAGGCCAAGCGGGCTGCAGCCCGGGTGGTTGTAGAGGCAAAAACTCGGGCCTGGGAGGAGTTCAGTGAGGCCATGGAGAAGGACTATCGGCTGGCCCCGAAGAGATTCTGGCAAACCGTCCGGTGCTTCAGGAGAGGGAAATATTGCCCTACCAACCCTGTTTACAGTAGAGGTGGGCAGCTGTTGACCTCAACTGCGGATGTCATCGGGCGGTGGAAGGAGTACTTCAAGGATCTCCTCAATCCCGCCGTCACGTCTTCCATTGAGGAAGCAGAGGATGAGGGCTCAGAGGTGGACTCGTCCATCACCCGGGCTGAAGTCACAGAGGTAGTCAAGAAACTCCTCGTGACAAGGCACCGGGGGTGGATGAGATCCGCCCTGAGTACCTCAAGTCTCTGGATGTTGTGGGGCTGTCTTGGTTGACACGCAGAATGGACAGAATTTCTAGGCGCGGTGGGTGTCAGGTTTGGGGACCACACGATTTCGTCTCTGCTCTTTGCAGATGATGTTGTTGTGAAAAGGGTGGCTTGCCCACTTCAGGTTGGTGGAGAGTGCCTGCCTCAAGTGGAGGAGTTTAAGTATCTAGGGGTCTTGTTCATGAGTGAGGGAAGGATGGAACAGGAGATTGATAGACAGATCGGTGCAGCTTCTGCAGTAATGCGGTCGATGTATCGGTCTGACGTGGTGAAGAAAGAGCTGAGTCGCAAGGTCGAAGCTCTCGATTTACCGGTCAATCTACGTTCGTACTCTCACTTATGGTCATGAGCTTTGGGTCATGACCGAAAGGACAAGATCCCGGATACAGGCGGCTGAAACCCTTTCTCCGCAGGGTGGCTGGGCGATCCCTTAGAGATAGGGTGAAAAGCTTGGTCACCTGGGAGGAGCTCAGAGTAGAGCCGCTGCTCCTCCACATCGAGAGGGGTCAGCTGAGGTGGCTTGGGCCTCCTGAACGCCTTCCCAGGAAGGTGTTCCGGGCCCGTCCCACCGGGAGGAGACCCTGGGGAAGACCTAGGACATGCTGGCCTGGCCTAGGAACGCCTCGGTGTCCCCCTGGAAGAGCTAGAGGAAGTGTCTAGGGAGAGGGAAGTCTGGGCATCTCTGCTTAGACTGCTGCCCCCGCGACCCGGCCCCCGGATAAGCAGAAGAAGATGGATGGATGGCATGGATTCCAGGATACTCTCCAACATCTACAGATGCACTATCTAGAGTATCCTGACCGGCTGTGTCACCGCTTGGTAAGGCAGCTGCACCGTCCCTCAACTGCAAAGCACTTCAGAGGGGTGTAGGAGGAGGAGCAAACGGATCATTACAGATCTCAGCCACCCATGCTACGGACTGTTTACCAAGCTGCTGTCAGGCAGAAGATATGTGGGTACATGAGTATTCAGTCCAAAACTAACAGGCTACGGGACAGCTTCTTTCCACAGGCTGTAAGTCTCCTCAATTCAGGAAACCCTCTTCCATTCCATCCATAGTCCCATGCACACCTGTCACTTTATATCATGTACACCTGTCACTTTACTTTGCACTACGGTTGTACAGTTGTATAGTTATTATTATTATTGATGCATGTTTTTTTGTATAGTGTTAATATTGATAGTTTGTGTTATCTTTTTTATTTATATAGTATAATTACTGTTACTTTTTAACTTTTAATTGTACTGTTGGGAGTAAGAAAACCAAGCATTTCATTGCCATAACTTGTTATTGCAAATGACAAATAAACCTTTTGAACTTGAACTCAGCCCCTTTTCCCTAACCCCTTTACTGTGTGTTTATAATAAATATTTTATGTTTGACAGGAGCTTTGGATGTCTGTCGTTTGTTCTCACTGTTCCTTTACACTACACTACTTTGCATGAGTTTTATGTTACTGGTCTCTGTACTAACCACCCTAGACTCCTAGAGCCACAGGGTTCGTAACAGTTTCTAAATCATTGCTTTCTACTTCAATGTGATTGGGCTACATCTCCACATTACACGTTAAAGGTCTGTCAGATATTCAGTCGTTCCAATTTATCCAATAACCCTCAATCTTCCAGACTTTTTATCTGGACATAACCCAAAATCTAATGATGCTTAAGCCTGTCCTGTTACTTGTGTTTTATTCATTTTTTTTATTGCTTCAGAATATTGTTTAAAAATAAGTGTCTCGAAAAGAGTATTGACATTATTGTATGTAAATACTCCAGAATCTGTAGCTTTTCCCATGTACACTAAATCTGAAGCAGTCTGATATTTTGCTCCACAACCACCAACATTGTCAAAATGATGCGAAATGAATGCAAGTTTGCAATCGTTAACACACATACACAAATAAGTTTTACTTATTACGTAACGTGATTATTAGGGCCACCAGTGATGGATTTTCAAAATGCAAATGGGAAACTGTGATCATACACCTGCACTCTGAGTTTAAAGGTACCATCTACCCCTCGTTGGAACTGTCTACCCCTCGTTGGAAATGTCTACCCCTTGTTGCAACTGTCTACCCCTCGTTGGAACCGTCTAACCCTTGGTGGAACCGTCTACCCCTCGGTGGAACTATCTACCCCCAGGAGGAACCGTCTACCCCTCGTTGGAACCATCTACCCCTCCTTGGAACCATCTACCACTCGATGGAACCTTGGTGGAACCGTCTACCCCTCGGTGGAACCTTGGTGGAACCGTCTACCCCTCGTTGGATCCGTCAACCCATAGGAGGAACCGTCTACCCCTCAGTGGAACCATCAACCCTAAGGTGGAACTGTCTACCCCTCAGTGTAACCGTCTATCGCTTGGTGGAACTGTCAACCCCTCGTTGGAACCGTCAACCCCTAGGAGGAACCGTCTACCCCAAGGTGGAACCGTCTACCCCTCGTGGAACGTCAACCCATAGTGGGAACCGTCTACCCCTCGTTGGAACCGTCTACCCCTCGTGGAACCTTGGTGGAACCGTCTACCCCTCGGTGGAACCGTCTACACCTTGGTGGAACCGTCAACCCATAGGAGGAACCGTCTACTCCTCGGAGGAACCATCAACCCTAAGGTGGAACTGTCTACCCCTTGGTGGAACTGTCTACCCCTCGTTGGGACCGTCTACCCCTCGTGGAACGTCAACCCATAGTGGGAACCGTCTACCCCTCGTTGGAACCGTCTACCCCTCGTGGAACCTTGGTGGAACCGTCTACCCCTCGGTGATACCGTCTACCCCTTTGTGGAACCATCAACCCATAGGAGGAACCGTCTACCCCTCGGTGGAACCATCAACCCTAAGGTGGAACTGTCTACCCCTCGGTGGAACCGTCTACCCCTCGGTGGAACCGTCAACCCCTAGGAAGAACCGTCAACCCCTCGGTGGAACCGTCAAACCCTAGGAGGAACCGTCTACCCCAAGGTGGAACCGTCTACCCCTCGTGGAACGTCAACCCATAGTGGGAACCGTCTACCCCTCGTTGGAACCGTCTACCCCTCGTGGAACCTTAGTGGAACCGTCTACCCCTCTGTGATACCGTCTACCCCTTTGTGGAACCATCAACCCATAGGAGGAACCGTCTACCCCTCGGTGGAACCATCAACCCTAAGGTGGAACTGTCTACCCCTCGGTGGAACCGTCTACCCCTCGGTGGAACCGTCAACCCCTAGGATGAACCGTCAACCCCTCGGTGGAACCGTCAAACCCTAGGAGGAACCGTCTACCCCAAGGTGGAACCGTATACCCCTCGGTGGAACCGGAAACCCCTAGGAAGAACCGTCAACCCCTCGGTGGAACCGTCAACCCAGACACACCAATGGCCTCCAAAAACACTCCAAACCCCTCATTTAATGACTGTACTGTTTAATGACTCTGCAGTACGTGTTTTATAAATGTGTGTGGTCTGTGTTCATGTTTGCAAGAGGGTAAAAAGACAATACTAGGATTAAAACAATAAGCCGAATGCAAAATGCAGCAACCACATGTGATCAGGCATTTCTCAGAAGGTGTTTTTTTCAAACCTCAAAGATACGAATCATTTCTCACCTCTCTCTACCACCTCTAGAAGACAACCCTGTGGTTGTGCTGTAGCAGATTTTCAGAGGCTACCAGAAGATGAGAAACAGCTTGAGAAATGTGCTGAAGGTCATCAAAATATGGAGGAACATTTAATCAAACATTTTCTGTAAAAATCTGAGCAAGCATTTTCTTAAAGTTTGTTAATAGTTTGTTGTTACTATGACAACATGTACAGTATAGAACATCTAACAATGTAAATGTGGTCTTTCAAAATCATGTGTAAAAGAAAAGATATCTGTGTAAGTTATGAACATTGAATTTGCTGCTAGTAACTCCCTCATCCACTTTAATGCCAACTATTCACTGAACACTTTTATATCATCTAACGTTCCTTATTTTAAATCTTAATACCAAAACAATCCTGGTCAACAACAAGGCCTCCTGAGTCGTTTATTTCAGTTCTATCATGCTAATGACTGAGACAAAAAGACTTGAAATGTGACACATTCACTCCTTCAGATCAGTCCCTGTTCCTATAGAAACACGAGCCAGTTGAAAAGTCTCTCTGACTGGATCTCCTGTCATCTGTGCCCCACTAATGAGCCTAATTTGAAAGGCACTTTTCCTCCTACCATCTTGAGCCACAATTGAAGTCAACTGAGCCTGCTCACCATCACAGAGCCTGGTAACTGCTGAATTGTATCATCACACATCTGTAAGCATCATAGGCTAAGCTACTTTAACCATTGAGAGGAAATGGGCATGACAAACTTAACACCACGCAGATGTGCTGACTAACTCTGAACAAAGGACCATACATAGGACGTGATGCCCGTTACTGATGGGCCCCATACATCCTGTCCATACATCCTGTCCATACCTCCTGTCCATACCTCCTGTCCATACCTCCTGTCCATACCTCCTGTCCATACATCCTGTCCATACCTCCTGTCCATACCTCCTGTCCATACATCCTGTCCACACATCCTGTCCATACATCCTGTTAGGAGTTGCCCATGTGACTGACATAGACTATATGGAGAGGTCCATTGACCACAGGTTGGAACATACCATACAAGGGTCTGTTGTAGGATAAACTTTTCTTATTGGAGGGTATTGGAATGTGTAATGGTTGGTTATGACCACTGGCCACCTCCTATGTATCCTGGCATAAAAGACTGTGTTAACTCTGTAATTATTGGAGAGAGAAAAATTAAATAAGGAAGCTGAACATCGTAGCCTCATGCTGAATAAAGACAGCTCTCCCCTGACTTCCGGTTGCATTTATTTTGTTTATGGATCAAAACTGGACAGAATCCAACACCACATTACAATTGCTGTTTGGATACAGTTTTGTAGATGTCAGGTGAGATGGATCTCATGTTGATGATTAAACAACCATTCACATTTAGGTGATGGACAGTTGTCAGTCACCTACATCTGTCAGGCTGTCTTACTCTGCTTACTTAATATAACTGAAGAGAATTGACTCTGACCATGGATCAATAAATCAGTCTGATTAATATTTCACCAGGAAACAAATCAACCAATCAAATGATCAAAACAAGTGACTCCTCAGGCTATGCTCAAACTCACTTTAACAACCACAATCGCGACAGAGAGACATAGAGACAGAAACAAAGACACAGATACAGAGACACAGAGACATGGACAGAGAGACATGGACAGAGAAACAAAGACACAGAGACATGACAGAGACAAGGACACAGACAGTGAGACAGTGAGACAGAGACCCAGAGACAAGGACAGTGACAAAGATAGACAGAGACACAGATAGTTACATGCATGGAGAACTGAACTGGGACCATACCCACTAATCCTCAATATCTGTAGCTGGCACCTATAATGGACATGAAAGCCAGGCAGACCTGAGAACCCACATCTCTTTTAATGATAAAATTACTATATATAATTATCATACATAATATATTAATACATATAGTGTATTATATATAATAATCATCATACATAATATATTACTACATATAGTGTATTATATATAATAATCATCATACATAATATATTACTATATATAGTGTATTATATATAATAATCATCATACATAATATATTACTATATATAGTGTATAATATATATCAATCATCTTACATAATATATTACTATATATAGTGTATAATATATATCAATCATCTTACATAATATATTACTATATATTAAATGTGTATTTTTAGATTATGGGGGCCATGCATGCCTCAGAACAGCCTTTATGCATTGTATAGTGACAATGGAATAACTCCATCAGTCCTTAATGCTTAATAGAACACCAGCCTGTGAGATAATTTATAATACTAAAGAAACGTATTAAGTAGGATAGTTTGTCAATTAAACTGTAGTGTTTTTCTGTCTTTCTTTAACTCATGTGCCTTTGTCAACTCATGTGACGTTAGATAACGACCACATCCTTTCAGCAGAGTATAAATGACTGTCAGAGAAAGAATCACATAAGGTTTTTTCACCCACACCAGAACATCATCAGATCAGAGCCCTCTGAGTGACCTGAACATGATGCTCTTCAGAGTCCCCTGTCTCTGGGTCTTCATCATTCTACCTTTATATCTGAAAACAAGTAAGTGTGTGTGTGTGTGTCTGTCAATCAGTGTGTGCTTTGCGTGTGTGTGTGTGTGTGTATGTAGGTGTTACAATACTTTTGAGTAGCAGAATGTCTTGGAAGTTTACTTACCCATGGCAAATTAAAGTTAAGGTTATAATTAGGGATTATTTGGCATAAATGTTGGGTAATTCGGGTAAGGTTTATAGTGCCCTATAATTCTTGCTTGCCAGAGGTCGCAGATGGAATCACGGAAGCCAATATAAACAACAAAATTAACAAAATATTTAAAAATGTATCTTTTTTGGGATAGAAATAGAATTCTTATATAGTCCTGTAACATTAATAATAATTACCACTGCACTGCATCAAGCATGGGGCTCGTTGCCACAAATCGAGAGATCTCAACTCTTCATAACCTCGCATGGTTAAATCCATGGGAACTCGGATTTAGGGTGAAAACATACTGTTTGAATAAAGTGTGGGTGGGTTGCGGGGGGTTGAATATTTAGGGTTTAAGGTGCAGCAAGGTTTGGGATCATAACATGCTGTTTGAATAAAGTGTGGGTGGGTTGCGGGGGGTTGAATATTTAGGGTTTAAGGTGCAGCAAGGTTTGGGATCATAACATGCTGTTTGAATAAAGTGTGGGTGGGTTGCGGGGGGTTGAATATTTAGGGTTTAAGGTGCAGCAAGGTTTGGGATCATAACATGCTGTTTGAATAAAGTGTGGTTGGGAGGTGTGATATTAAAATGAAATCACAGAAAGAATAAGATGGATATCACGGAATTTGTAAAAACATTTAACAAAACATTACCGATTTTATGGTTGCACAAGGTGTTAGCTAACGTCCCCTTATGATCAGACTTTTCTAGTGGTTGGAAAACAACATTTCAAGTTCAAAAGCTAGCCCACCAACATTTTTAAAGAAATGTATGGAGGTTCATTTTTATTTTTTTAAATGTCACATATGGAAATTGTAAAATGCAACTTCACTACATCGCTAACCAACTAACTGAGAATAACAATATTTCCAGAGAAATTTCAGAAATGCCAATTGATGAGATACTAGCTATTTTTATTTTTATATCACTAATAGTCAAGAAACAATGATTTATTGATTAATGAATTGCTCTGAAATAGAAGACGTATTTCAAAAACGTATTTCAATTACTTTAGTGGTTCAGGTTAGCCAGTATAGTACACTGATGAATGGCAGTGCTCATGTGTTTGGTGTAATCATGTAATCCCAATGAGACCTGGATAAATAGAAAGTTACATAAATACAACTGTCTGTATTTACTGATATGTAATTAGTGTGTACTGGTTAGCATGTCCCTGTCTTTACTGATCCACCTCAATGTAAATATCTATATTCCCAAAGGTGACTGTACAGAGATAATTGGTGGAAAAGCGGTGAAGCCTCACTCCCTCCCCTACATGGCCTTATTAACTGGGAGAATAAATGAAACTCATGGAAAAAGTTGTGGAGGAATCCTTATCAACCAGAAATGGGTCCTGACTGCAGCTCACTGCAGGTTAGTTGTCCTGTTGAATGTCGTGTTCCATTACATCCAAATAAAGATAAATCAACAGGTGTCATAGTAAAAGTGTATGTTCTAATCTGATTGTGGATATTGTCTTTAGGCCCATTGATAAGGTGTATCTGGGTGTCCACTCCAGGATGGACAGAGGGAATGGTGTAGGAGTGGAAAAGAATATTCCCCATCCTAAATACCAGAATGTGAGGAATGGCAATGACATCATGCTGGTACTGGTAAGGTGAATTACTAAACAATTATTATTTGTTTTCTTTGATTGATCTGTTCTATATACACTGAAAAAAATATATAAACGTAACACTTTTGTTTTTGCCCCCATTTTTTCATGAGCTGAACTCAAAGATCTAAGACTTTCTTCATGTACACAAAAGGCCTATTTCTCTCAAATATTGTTCACAAATCTATTAGCAATAGAAATTATTTTGTACCCTTCTCCTGCCTGATATCTTTCAACAATGAGATCCCTCTGATGCTTTGGAAGCTCTCTGCGGACCATGGATTTTGCTCTGAGATGCAACTAAGAAAACGTCATGAATATCCGAGCTGAACTTTATTTGTGATTAATCAGAGTCACTTTGAATGATGGCAGATGTATAATGACTTCTATTTATCATGATTTTGAATGCGATTGGTTAATTCTGAACACAGCCACATTCCCAGTTATAAAAGGGTGTGCACACTTATGCAGCCAGGATATTGTAAAGTTTAAATTTTTAAACTTTACAATTTTTTCCCCTCAAAGATTTCAGTTTGTTTTTCAATTGAATTGTTCACATTATAGTGTGGAGGACTAAATGTGCCATAATATGAAATAAATAAATAAATACTTAAATATATAAATAAATGCACATTGCATTTGCATTGTGTACACTTATGCATCGTCCAAATTAAATAGACATTTCATTTGGATGGTGTGAGGTTGTGTGTCATTCAAATGCAATGGGCGGGACCTCACCCATTTGATAGAGCTGTCCACATTGGACTGTGTGTTTTATGCTTGGAACACTGTTATTGGACACTTCAGAAGAAGCCATCAGATGAGGGCTTTCAATCATGTAGCACACAAACGGGTTTCAGTTCTCCTTTGTCCGTTATGGATACTTAATTGGGTCTCTTTGAGAACTATTTAGCCAGAGAATTTATGTTGTTAGCATGTGGCCTGTTTTCAGTTAGGCTACTTTCATTGTGGCAAGTGTGTAAACAGGTGGAGGACTGGTAAAGTGGGTGTGTCTGGTTTGTGCCAGGCTGCCAGCACCGATCTATAGCTCAATAGTAGGCTTAAGCCTTTACAAGGTATGAAAAATACAGATTTCACCATAGCAATGTTTTTAGTTGCCGATAGAATAAATAGATGCTGTTGAACAGAGGGAGGTGGTCCAGGCCGTGGCAGGCTTGACAAAACAGACACAACTCAAGTCATGTTTTCCACTTCCCTGTTATAATTGGATTTAACAATCATAACAAAACGTTACTCCCAACACCCATTCAAAAATGAAATAGGCCTGAATGTATCAGGCAGACTACGCAGGTTGCTACTGTTGGTCAGTGGTCAATGTTGTCTCAATATCTTTCTCTAATTGTGTAGCCTCCTAGTAAATATACATTTGAATGGACTTAATAATGCAAATGTTTTTTTTTTAAATACCAAAACTAGCCCGATTTAGAACATTAATTTGTTTAGAAAAAGAGCATGATGTGCTTTGTTATTTTGGAAAACTGCTTTGCACTTTTTACTCAGAATTTAATATCAATCACATGTATCATGGCTTAATACTGAGTAGGATGTAATTGAACAGTATTTAATATATTTTCATACAAGTTTATTGTGCCTACAAATTGTACCTAAAAACATCTAGAAGACCCGTATCTGTTTACCAGCCTATAAATGCGAGATTCTTCTGGGTTAAAACAGGTTGTTCAAGGAGTGGAGTGTCAAGTTTCTAGTAACAGTGTTTTCAGTGTTCAAAGACGTAATGGAATGGGAACACCTCAGTGGTGCTGTGGTGCCGTGGTGCCGTGGTGCCGTGGTGCCAGCACCGTTCTATAGCTCACTAGTCGGCGTAAGCATCCAGGCGTCCAGAAAGATACAGATTTCTCCGTAGCAATGTTCTTTAGTTGCTGATAAAATGCATTGAGGCAAGGTGTTTTAAATAGAGGGAGGTGGGCCAGGTCGGGCATGCTGGACAAAACATACACAACTCAAGGTTCCCTGTTGTTCTCCAGTTCCCTGTTATAATGGAATTTAAAGTTAATAATAACACATTATTCCCGACACCCCCCCCAAAATATATATAGCCTAGGCCACAATGTAGCAGGCCAATGATAAGGTGGGATGCCAATGGTGAGGTAATTATCCCCTCTATTTCAAGACACACACACACTGGAAAAGTAACCAAAGTAACTGAAAACAGGCCACATGCAACCGCAAGGCCTTTTTTACCCCCTATAGCCACCAGAGCCGTACGTCGTTTGGCATCATTAGCATAAGAATCGTGCCTATTAGCATGGACATGCTCCTCTGCAGCATCACCATCCAGCCAGACCATCCGTTCATCTACTGGGTCGTCATCAAACAGTCTAAAAAATAAAGAATTACAGAATTTGTCTGTTTTAAATGATTAGGACCCGTGAGCATGCAACCCATAAAGTAAACTTGTCTAATCTGTTAACTGTAACACATCAACCTACTAGTCCAGGAACCCCTATTATATCTATTAAGCTGGCTTTACTTAATATCAGATCTCTCGCCAACAAATCATTCTTGGTAAATTACATAATATCCTACAACCTAGATTTTATGTTTCTCACTGAAACGTGGCTAACAGAAGATTGAAGTGCCGCAATTCATAACGAGACGGCACCCGAAAAATGTGGCTAAATGAATACATGAATACATGAAATGGCAGGAAAGGAGGAGGAGTGGCTACCCTATTCAAAGATACATTCCATTAAAAAGAAAATACATTAGGTAATTTTATAAATTTTTAATACCTCTGTTTTACATTGAAGGGAACCCCCAAAATCTTGTTTTTAACCATTTTCAGTCCTCCACGATAGTCTGCAAATTTTATTGATGATTTTTCCTAACCACTCTCTGTTATATCAGTTGATTATAACTTGTTTATTATTACAGGGGATTTTAACATCCACATAGATAATAGTACAGACAATAATGCCAAAGAACTTGTCATGGTGCGGTGAGCAGCAGCGCCACCGTGCCATGTTTTCACAAGTTCCCATATCTCACGAACACATCCCGGACTGTCACATGTTTCCAATCTTCCACACCAGGTCCCAATCTAGCTCGTTTGTATGTGTATATATGTTTCTCCTCTGCTCCCCACATTGTGGATCATTGTTGCTGTCGCTGTCATTGTCGCTGTCTGTATGCTGGTGAGTGTTGTTTGTGCTACTGTTTGTATGTTAGTTGTTAAGTCGCATTGTTGCGCACTTTTATTTTCATTCAGTAGAGTAGTTATTGTTTTCCGTTTGTGTTCGGTTTGTTGTTTTAATAAACCAACGAACGTGATCTCTGCCTGCGCCTGGTTCCTCCAACACTACACCACGACAAGTGTTACAGAACTTTCTGCACTACTTGACACTTTTGATCTCACTCAACATGTGAAAGAGCGTACACACACTCAAGGCCACATTCTACATCTGGTTATCTCTGAAGGTCTCGACATATCGTCTCTCATGGTTTAAGACTTGGCCCTGTCTGATTATTTCTGGGTCTTCTGTTAAGAAAAGGTACATTATTAAGAGTACTCCTGGATAAGAGTCAGTTAATGTACTCCTGGATAATTTTAACGCCAAAATATCATGGATCGTGTTGCACCGGTAAAGGTAAAGAAAACTATGAGCAAACAGAAAACACCATGGAGAACCACCATGATGGTAAGAACCCTGAAAAGAGAATGTAGGAAAGCCGAACGTAAGTGGAGGAAAACTAAACTTCAAATTCACTATGACATCTATAAACAAAGCCTTGGTAGCTAAAACAATGAGTTACGCAGGGCCAGACAGCAACATTTATTGGGAATGATCAACAAAAAAATCAACAATACCCACACTCTATTTGTCATGGCTGACAAGCTAACAAACCCAATAAAGCAGAGAGCATCAGTACTCATGTCCACTGTAAAATGTAATGAATTTGCGTGTTTCTTTAGTGAAAAGATTATAAGTATTAGACAGATCATCAGAACTACACAGTCTAACAAGGACTCTGTACCGTCACCACGACCACCAAGACATAACTTGGTTATTATGTTGCATTTTAATACAATTGATCAAAAATCCCTAGAAGAAACAGTTGGACATCTTAAAGCTTCCACTTGCTGTCTCGACACACTGCCATCAGACTTTTTTTAAACAAATTTTAACTCTATAACAATGGACCTACAGTAAATACTTGGATGAACCAAAATTGTTTATAATTAAACCAAGATAAAACTGAGACTATTGTGTTTGGCAAAAAAAAAAAAGAACAAGTCTGAGTAAAGAGCTGGATTCCTGGGCCCTTAAAACCAGGGATCAAGTGCGTAATCTTGGTGTTTTGATAGACTCAGACCTCACATTTAACAGTCATATCAAAGCGGTCACCAAAACAGCATTCTATCATCTAAAAAATATAGCCAGAATCAAAGGCTTGGTGTCCCAAAAAGACCATGAGAAGCTCATCCATGCCTTTATCTCTAGTAGGGTTGACTACAAATGGCCTCTTAACTGGACTTCCGACTGTAAAACAGCTGCAGCTCATTCAGAATGCTGCTGCTAGAATATTAACCAGGACCAAGAAAGCAGAGTACATCACTCTGGTTCTTAAATCTTTGCATTGGCTTCCAGTCAGTTACAAAATAGATTTCAAAGTGTTGCTTTTAGTTCATAAATCTCTGAATGGTTTAGGTCCCAAATACATTTCTGATATGTTTGCAGAGCTTGGCTCTTAGATTCATGAACACAGGTCAGTTAGTAGAGCCCAGAGTCCAAACTAAATATGGAGAAACTGCGTTTAGCATTTATGCTGTACAAAACGGTAATAAATTACCAGAAAACCTTAGACGTGCCCCAAACGTCATCTCATCTCTCATCTTCATCTGCTTATCCGGTATTGGGTTGCGGGGACAGCAGCTCCAACAGGGGACCCCAAAATTCCCTTTCCCGAGCCACATTTGCCAGCTCTGACTGGGGGATCCTGAGGCGTTCCCAGGCCAGTGTTGAAATATAATCTCTCCACCTAGTCCTGGGCCTACCCCGAGATCTCCTCCCAGCTGGACGTGCCTGGAACACCTCCCTAGGGAGACGTCCTGGGGGCATCCTTACCAGATGCCCGAACCACCTCAACTGGCTCCTTTCGATGCAAAGGAGCAGCGGCTCTACTCCGAGTTCCTCATGGATGGCTGAGCTTCTCACCCTATCCCTAAGGGAGAAGCCAGCCACCCTTCTGAGAAAACCCATTTCAGCCACTTGGACTCGCGATCTAGTTCTTTCGGTCATGACCCAGCCTTCATGACCATAGGTGTAAAATAATATACATTCCCAATGCATAGCTAGTCACATAGAATTTTGGTATATAATATTTTTCTATAGGTTACATCAACAAGTTATCGAAAAACCAAGAGGATTTATTAGAAAAAGACAGTCACAAATGAACAGGCTGTGAAAGGCGCGTCTTTGCAAGTCTCTCCCGCGGGATGTAGTGGGGCTATCCAGATGATTTCAACGTGAATGCTCTAGTCTCATAGATTGTTGGCATATAATATTCCACTATATATGACAAGAATATGTTATCGAAAAACTGAGAGGGTTTAGTAGAATAAGAGGAGATATCGTTCATTTTGTGAATACTTATTTAGCCTAATACAGGTGGAGAATATTTATCTTCCATAAAATAAGCAGAGAAAACTCAGAAAGTTATATAAGGATTTGTGTGGGATAGGGTTTGTCTCCTAAAATAATGTAGATTTTCATTTTTGATTTACATTTGATTAATTAGCCTACACACTAAGCTGAATCTCCTAACCCATGTAATAAGTAGCATTGATCATTTGTATTATGTTTCAATAATAGCCTGATTAAGTTTTCATTCATCTGGGAGTATCGGGCATTCATCCATTGATGTCATGCATTCAGTGAGGGGTGATTAGCGCCTGGCTACCATTTGGGTACCAACGCTGAGTGGCGTGGGCTGAGGGCGGATGAAGTCGGAAAACAGGGTATAAAAACTGCTAAATAGTCTCTTAATTGTTTTCTGTTCGTCAGTTTCGATGGAACGGAACAATGTAATGGAGAAGCCTATTTAGGAAAAGTAATGTAAGGAGGAGGGTGTAGCTTTCAAAATGGCAGTATTTAATTACAAACTCAAACGCCAATTGGCATATTTTGCACTCAAGTGTCTAATCACAGTGTTCCAAGTATATAACACAGCAGTCCAATGAGGACAGCTCAAATGGGTTACGTCCCGCCCCATTGCATTTGGACAATGTACAACTTCACACCGTCCAAATGAAATGATTATTGCATTTAAACGACACAACATTTTACACCATCCAAATGAAAAGTCTATTGCATTTGAAGAATGTACAAGTTTACTCTCTAGGTTTCTTCCTAAAAGTTTTTTCCTAGCCACTGAAATCCAACACTACTGTTGTCTGCTCCTTGGGGTTTAAGGCCGGGTGACTCTGTAAAGCACTTTGTGACAACTGCTGTTGTAAAAAGGGCTTTATAAATAAAAATTTGATTTGATTTTGATTTGATGAAATGATTATTGCATTTGAACGACACAGAATTTGACATCATCCAAATGAAAAGTCTATTGCATTCGGATGACACACTGCAATGCAAATGCAATGTGTATATATTTATTTATATATTTAATAATGTAATATCCATTTAATAATGTAATTATTGTTTGCTTGTCTGCGCAATTCAAATGCAATGAGGGGTGGGACTTTCGGTAAGATTGAGGTGTTCCCGTTTCATTATGTCCGTGCACACTGAAAACACTAGGCAGTTGACTCTACAATACTCTGCAACCAGCAATATTGATCTATGATCATAATGATCACACATGAACATTCCAGATGATGTCTTTTCATGTACATTCAATGTACATTAGAATATTCCTTTGTCTGTACCATTCACATGCATACTACACTCATACTGTATCAATAATATTCAATACTTCTACCCATATTCTTCATATTCCCCATCCTACTCTTTTACATTGTATATTATTGCTAGATTTTTGCTAGATTTTGTACTTTATATATTTCTTAATTCTTACTACGCAAATGTTTGAACTTGAACTACACTAGTCGAAAAACATGTAATAACCCAGATGGTCTTGTTACTGTATAATAACCCAGTACTACTATCAGACTGGTCTTTGATACTGTATTATAACCCAGTACTACAACCAGACTGGTCTTTGATACTCTGTTATAACCCAGTAAAACAACCAGACTGGTGTTGGGTATTGTATTATAACCCAGTACTACTAACAGACTGGTCTTGTTACTGTATAATAACCCAGTACTACTATCAGACTGGTCTTTGATACTGTATAATAACCCAGTACTACTAACAGAATGGTCTTTGTTACTGTATAATAACCCAGTACTACTACCAGACTGGTCTTTGTTACTGTATAATAACCCAGTACTACTACCAGAATGGTCTTTGTTACTGTATAATAACCCAGTACTACTACCAGACTGGTCTTTGTTACTGTATAATAACCTAGGACTACTTCTATGGGTACTTTTATCATTGCTATTCGTTCACTGATCAGAATTAGCATTGTGTGAGAAAGGGACGATCATGCTAGATAAAGACAATGTAAATTGAATGTCTGATTTTAAGGAATCCCAGCATTGCTTTAAGTAATAAGGTCTATAATATCTCCTGTTTTCTCCAGCTGAAGAATTCAGTCAAGGAGACTAATAATGTCCACATTAAGCCTCTACCCAAGCCTGTACGAAATATTAAGGCAAACAAAAAGTGTTTTGTGGCTGGATGGGGAAGAACTAAAGAGGGAGGAGTCGGATCAGATGTCCTGTTGTCTGTGAACGTCACAGTGATCGACAGGAAAAGGTGTTCTGATATGTACAAAGGATATTACAACATCACCAAAAGAATGCTGTGTGCCGGCTTCAAGAATAGAGATCCACCTGCTGACTCTTGCCAGGTAATGTGTGTGTGTGTGTGTGTCTGATTAATATTTTCCACAGGGTTTTTGGGACTACAGATCAGTTTGTAGTGTGTTAAACAATTGCAGAGACCTTTTGCCTCTCTCTCTCTGGTGTTTGATTGGAAGAAAAGTGTTTGTCTGTGCTAAAACAAAAGGGAATGTCCAGAAGTGGAATTAAAGTGAAAGTTGTTTCCAGGTTTATTATAGTCTTGAAGTAACAGCAAAAATGAGTATCAAAATAAATGAAAATAAACAATAAAGGTTGCTTAAAACAAAGCAATAACATAACAAAGAAAATGAAGACAGGCATAAGAAGCTGTAACCTCCAATCAATCTCACCTGGCTGTCTCCTGGCCAGGTAATTTATCCTTCCCCTGGCACATTCTCCTCCAGGCCTCTAGAGGGAGTGGACCAATCACACTAAACAATAAAAGGTTAGATTTGGCTCCTACAGGGACAGTTCAGCCAAATGTTCAGGTTATGACATCGGTCCATGCTTTTGTTCATTTTCCCTGGCTGGCAATGACTGGTACAGTTTCCACATTTAAATAATGTCCCTGATTTTAGCCTATTTAAATCATGTTCATCAGTGATGTAGTGTTGCCTGGAGATGTGGGTAAACTCTAAGGTTGTCAAATCTGACAAAGGAAGCAACCTTGTTTAAAAAAAGAATGATCTAAAAGCACAAGTCCCACATTTCAAGTCTTTCAATAAAAGCCTAAATTGTATTGTTCAAACATTGTCAAACATTGAAGTCAATGGAAGAAGCTGTATACTGAGTCAGAAATGCATATGTTTGATATATATTGTAGCTATGAAAGGCAGGTGTGGAGGGTGGGGTCAGCCATCCCAGATGACCCTAGAATGTTCTGGAATCTTCCAGAGTTCCCCCAGTATGTGCTTCCCATGTTCCTGGACCTCAGCTGCTGCTCTACCGTTCCTGCAGGAGTGAGACAGTGACAGGACATGGCTACCATAGTGAACTAAAGTATACTACAGGACAGGCACTCACTAATATATATATATATTTAATACTTTTTCACAGTTTTGTATTAGGAACAACAAATAACAAAGCAACACAAAATGACTCGAAGTAACAAAAAAAACCTAGGAACTAGAAAATACAGAACCATCTAAAATAATCCAAACCGACCACATACTACCCAACAGAACATCAAACTACCCATATATTTTGGAGATGTAATTTACAGGTCGGCGGTAAAGAGGCTCTTAGGAGCCAGATGTCTTCAACCTGTCATGAGATTTGTCACTTGTGTTCCTTACTGGACACATCACTCTGAACACCTCCATATGCTGTCAGTCACTATAAACATATTACATTACAGGACACATCACTCTGAACACCTCCATATGCTGTCAGTCACTATAAACATATTACATTACAGGACACATCCCTCTGAACACCTCCATATGCTGTCAGTCACTATAAACATATTACATTACAGGACACATCCCTGCACTCTGAACACCTCCATATGCTCACTGTATACTGACACAAGACCCCCTTGTTATTGCTTTGTTACAAAACCATTTCAGTCCAGACTCCCCCTGTATGAGATGTCTACTGCACCATTCTTCCACATTCAGCACCTGCTCTGCAAGTCACATCCAGTTAAAAATCGCTAAAGCAAATACATCTCTGGGTCCTTTCAGTATGCCACATCTAGTGAGTTGTTTTGGATAGTGTGGTGGATAAATGAGAACATTGTTGCAAAGAATTCAATAAAATCTGTACCAGAAATATTAAATTGGACTTTCCCACAAATGCAAACGTTTTAGAAAGGAAACCAGAGCATGGATTGCAGTTTAATACCAAGCCCATGGACTCAGTCTTCTTAAGCACCTGGCCAGCACCAACCTCTCCAAATATTACATGCAATCTGGCATTTCTGTCTTTATATGTACAAACTTTTCCATAAAAAAAGTACTCCAGTAGAACTCTCTCTACCAAATAAATGTGGCGAGGTAGCCAGCTGAAATGTTTCTAACCCTTAAAAGGGAAACCAGCAGATATAATTGATAGGCATTTTAAAATAAAGTAAGTGATTATAGCTAGATAGCTAGCCAGATATTTATGATTTAATCATTATTCTAAAAGGAAGATAAGATGTGCAGCTAAAGAGTTGAGGTCGACAATGTATAAATGTAGACAGCTAACGAGCACGTTCATATTTGTCCCAAATGTTTTGCAATCCTAGCAACGCCTCTGCACGGACTCCTTAAGGAAACCAGCCATTTTATAATTAGTATGAGGTGTCTATATGAAGTGATTATCATGGTGTATCTTGTATTGTCTGTGTTTCAGGGAGACTCTGGGGGTCCGTTGGTGTGTGGTGGTGAACTACGAGGAGTTGTGTCCTTTGGTAAAGGATGTGGTCGTGAGGAGTTTCCTGGGGTATACACATTCATATCTAAATATGATGAGTGGATCAAGGAGACCATCAGAACCTCTGAGTGAGATGTGTATATACATGTAGCCCAGGCTACATCACTTCTGCCAATTCCATGTTTTAACTGATTTGTTTGACAGAAATGCTTCATGTTGTAGAATGTATTACTGTTGATTGTTCTGAGCATTAAAAATCTATAAAAAATAAATAAATAAATGGAGACTTTGATCTTCAGTGTTGAATTCTGTGTTGGCTTTAAATTACAAAAATAAGGTTTTAATTCTAACACTGACTTTACTAGTTTCATGAGTAAAATATATTTTATACTACTGGTAGCCTACGTAATAATTAAAGTAGTCGAGTGGGAAAATGTTATGCACTCAGATAACTGCAAACAACTGGGTTGGATTTCCACACAACTACAACCCATCAATCAAAGACTCCAGCATAACACTCACAATACTACAACCCATCAATCAAAGACTCCAGCATAACACTCACAATACTACAACCCATCAATCAAAGACTCCAGCATAACACTCACAATACTACAACCCATCAATCAAAGACTCCAGCATAACACTCACAATACTACAACCCATCAATCAAAGACTCCAGCATAACACTCACAATACTACAACCCATCAATCAAAGACTCCAGCATAACACTCACAATACTACAACCCATCAATCAAAGACTCCAGCATAACACTCACAATACTATATGATGAATGATCGTTTCATCAAAGATGTTCCTGAACTCATTATAGCTTAAGTGAAGACCCACTCCATTTGTTGACCATTGCTTTTTTGTTAACTGAAATTTATAGTACGGCTTTTGAAAGTTATTGTTTGCGGAGCAAGTGGATTTCTTGTTTTAACGGTAAATGTAATAAGACACTGATCCGATATTCCAGGATTTTGGGGGGAAATTATTAGATCTACAATATATATTTCTCGTGACAGGACTAAATCTAAGGTATGATTGTGGCAATGTGTTGGACCTGAGATATGTTGGATAAAACCTGTTGAGTCAATTATGGCTTCAAAGGCTTTTTGAAGAGGATCATTGGACTTTTCCATCTGAATATTGAAATCGCCAAAATTAGAATACTATCTGCCATGACTACAAGGTTAGACAAGAATTCTGGAAACTCATTGAGGAACAATGTGTATGGCCCAGGGGGGCCTATAAATAGTAGCTATGTAAAACGGCCTGGTTAATTTTCATGAGTAAAACTTCAAAAGAATGAAAACCAGTGATGTGTTTAAGAGTTAATTTATATTTACTGTCATAAATATTAGCAACTCTGTCTCTGGCCATGCACGGTTGACCAATCCCAGGAGGAGATCACCCAGCCATTGGGGTTAGGTTCCAAAGGACAACCCCCCAAATTATGGTGGAAATTGACCAATCAGAACTCATTATAGTTAAGGCAAGGATTAAAAACGCTCTTAAACACAAATAACAGTTTATTATATAATATTTGCAAATAGAGATACACACACATATATAAAGTCAGTGGGATCTCTGAGGTAACTAGAGAATCATCAACTCTTATTACTGTAGTGTAATGAAAAATGTCTGTTGAGGAAGAGTGGAAGTGTTTTCGACAAAGAGGTGCGTCTGGCCACACCAAGTCTCCATCAGACCCTTGGTGATGTTAATCAGGTGTCCGGCATAACATTTGCTTCTCTAAAGATCTGGCCCCACCAAGTCTCCATCAGACCCTTGTTGATGTTAATCAGTGTCCTGGGTAACATTTGCTTCTCCAAAGATCTGGAACACCAGGTGTAGGCCATCAGCCCCAACCTCCTGAGCTCACCTGGAGAGGTGTGAAACTCTGAGGAAACTGGAGTGTAACCAAAAGCATGATATTGTGGACATTTATCTGTAGTGTTTGGATTTTCCCTGTTCCCCATGAAGGGCAGAATAGGCTGATATGCTTTATTGTACTGTACGGGTTATGGGTCAAACTTGACAAGAACATTGTAGAAATTATTGTCCTTGTTGCATGTCAGACAACAGCTGGCAGTAACGCCCTGTCCATTCGATAATTTTGCATTTATTAAGTGGGACAGTTCCTGTCCTTTGTGTTCATTGTCAAAGTAAAGTAATGCTTATTACTATTTGGGGGAGTGTTTTAAATATGTCTGATTTTAGGATTAATAGCCATGTCTCCAAAAGGTATTGGAGTTTGTCCTCGGGACCTCTCGACAAATTGTATTGTAGTCATATTCAGGAATTTATCTTTAACGGAAGTTCCTAGCACATCTCTGTGCTATAATGTCTTAATAATTATGGTATAATTGGTAGACTGTTAGGCTAATAAGGGAGACATTGAATGGTGTTGGTATGTAACTATATTTTGTATTGTAACTTTATTACTTGATTAGTATAAATTGTGTTACTTTGGAAAATAGATTACTATGACATTCCTCGTTCATCTCCATACTCAACTCGTAGGGCTGCTGGTAATTACACACACATTAGTAAGTCTAAGCGACCAGACTTTGAGTCCCTGAGTCCTGGAATCTTCTAAGCAGTTTGGTAAAACCCAGGAACACATGACCTTTGAGGCATCCCTGAGTCATTGGGCATATTAACTTTCTGTTAGACCCAGGAACACATGACCTTTGAGGCATCCCTGAGTCATTGGGTGTAATCAACTTTCTTTTAGAGCCAGGATCACACGTCATTTTACTGTAAGGTTTGAGTTAAGCCGTGTGTCAGGCCAGGTGTCTCTAAACTGCTGTTGTAAAAAGGGCATTATAAATAAATTTGATTGATAAAAACAACCTACACATTACAGGCGCTTATGAGCACTGACATAGGCACATTCACGTACGTTAATCTAAGTGACCCTCATGTTGCTACACTGTCCCTTGTCTTCTGGACTTGACTGATGAGGAGCATTGAGGATAACGTAGGCCGTGAAACATACAATCTTTGAAATGTTTGGCTTGTGAAAGATTAGCTACCTTTTCTAAGAAGTTCCAGCATATCATGGTCATTGAGGTTCATGTATGTATACAAACAATATGGAGTCAGATTATTTAAACATTTATATTTTTATTTATCACTAAGGTTACGTTCCCTTGCACTCATTTCCCTAGCCGACCCCTGGTGACCTTCTAGTGGTAACCCCTACAACCACTCTCCCATTTACCACTCACTACATCAGCACTTAGACACCTAACAGGTGGGAGTAGAAATCTGCATATTCCTGTTATAAAGACAACATGTGTTCCTTTATCCCTTCCTGTCCCCTGTCGTGTTTACGAACAGACATCCTAAAAAGTTAGGAAGATGAGCAAATGGTCAGAGGACCCTCTGGTGTACAGATAACATGCAAGAATGTGTGCCACAATAACTGAACAAAAACCTCTCTTCACACCTGGCATTCCCCATCCTGTCTAAAAACACTGACTCACAACCATCTCACTATTAAAACAGTAATTCTTGGAAATTCACTAATACATCAGTTAAACAAATTTCTATAAAACTGGTCCTTCATAGGGTCCTGATGCAGAGATACTGCTTAATACTATTCTGGTGTTGGTTTGAAGAAAGCTGAGGTTTCTCTCTGACATAACACTGTTTATACTGAAAGGATGTGGTAGTTGTCTTGAGTGAGGCAACAAGTCAGTACACATGCACGCACACACGCACGTTTCTGTTGTTCTCATTATGTAGGCACATTCTTTTACAAATGAAACGTACATTCATATTGTATTTATTAATGCTCAGATTCCACACTCACCCCTTGTCAACACAAAACAAGAATAATTAACATGTTTGATAAAATGTTTGATTAAAGTACGATTAAATTCTGAATGAAAAAAGGCACATACACTTGTTACAAATGACTAAGACAAAACTATAAATTAACTGACCAGTGAGGTCTAATTTTTCTTAGAATGAAAATGAATGTAAACAAGACACAATTGACACATCCCATTCTGACACATACAGTGGGGAGAACAAGTATTTGATACACTGCCGATTTTGCAGGTTTTCCTACTTACAAAGCATGTAGAGGTCTGTAATTTTTATCATAGGTACACTTCAACTGTGAGAGAACAAAACAAAAATCCAGAAAATCACATTGTATGATTTTTAAATAAAAGTATTTGATCACCTACCAACCAGTAAGAATTCTGGCTCTCACAGACCTGTTAGTTTTTCTTTAAGAAGCCCTCCTGTTCGCCACTCATTACCTGTATTAACTGCACCTGTTTGAACTTGTTACCTGTATGAAAGACACCTGTCCACACACTCAATCAAACAGACTCCAACCTCTCCACAAAGGCCAAGACCAGAGAGCTGTGTAAGGACATCAGGGACAAAACTGTAGACCTGCACAAGGCTGGGATGGGCTACAGGACAATAGGCAAGCAGCTTGGTGAGAAGGCAACAACTGTTGGCGCAATTATTAGAAAAGGTAACGAGTGGAGGACAGAGGAGCCTCTTAAAGAAGAAGTTACAGGTCTGTGAGATCTTTTGAAGTGGGAGAACTTGCACAATTGGTGGCTGACTAAATACTTTTTTGCCCCACTGTATATAGATCAGAGATAAAAGCTTGCTGAGGGAAGTGTTTATAATTTCTCTATTAAATGGGGTTCAGGGTAAATCCTGGAGTTTCTAATACAAGTAGTAGGACAGTGGTCACTGGTATCATTTGCAAAAACCCCACTGGCTGTGTATTTATGACTTAATTGAATGATGTCCAGCAGTGTAGACTTTTCAGGGTTGTAAATGTTGGGACGGGTTGGTTTAGTTATAAGATGAGTTAGATTAAGCTCTGTACAAATGTCTTTTAATTTATCAGTCACTGGTAAACACCAATCAGAAAGAAAGTCATAAATAGACAGTGCATCAGACAGATTGCTTAAGGAGGAACTGAGGGGGGCGGGGTGATACACCCCTGCTAAAGTTAAATGAGTGTTATTACCAAACAGAACTGTCAGCACTAGGCATTCAAATTGCTTCGGGACAGAAGTTGACAAAGATACAGAGACATTAAAGCAGCAATTTACATAATTAGCGATGCCACCACATCTGCCCACTCTATCCACTCGATAAATATTGTACCCAGAAAGTTGAGCATCTGAATCCGGCACAGAATCACACAACCAGGATTCAGATATAATGAGAATGTCAACATTTGATTGAGAGGCCAGTATTTCAAGAAGTCCTACCTCAATACCCTATTGGTTCATTAGTCAATTTACCATTTTAGAATTTAAATCAGGCATTAGTTTTAAAACACGAGTATTATCCCAGTCATCATTGTAAATACAAACAAAAGAGATTATGTAATCATAAATTACATGGTCACTGGACATGCATACATAATTCCAGAAGTTCCGCCCAAACACAGGTAATACAGGAAGTCCATACGTCACACCGGAAGTCCCACCCTGCAAACTGGATGTCCCGCCCACCTGTCAAATCAATCTTTAAGCCCCGCCCACCAGGGTCATAAATCCCCAATCTGACACTATACATTTACTACATTTACCACTGTTGTTAATGATCCTTTTCGTCCTTGATGGTGTCCTATTCGCACCATGATATTTAAACATGAACGCATCATGCCAGAGACTGCAGTCCTCCTCCTGTTGTATTTTGTACAAATGGGCGGCGTTATATTTTACTTGTACAGTATCCCTGTATAACCGCTTAAAACAATTAGCATTGTCAACGAAATACAGTTTAGCGCTTCTCTCCAATTTATCCACCCCTAGAGATTTTCACAATATTAATCATGGCCTAGTCAGGGGCTAATTAAGTCTCCATAGGCTACCTAAGGTATAGCACTACTTGATTTGGTCATTAAAGGGTGTAGGTCTTCGACTCTCCAACTGATCAGCTGTTCACGAGCCAACTTCCTTGCGGGTGTGTGCAGTCAGCTTCAGTGTCTCAGGATCTCCAGCTAAAACTGTAGTTTTCCGGTAGAATCAAAAGTCCAACCATCACAGCACCAACTGATAGATTTGAGCAGTTACAGTGCAGTGGTTAGATAATAGAGAACCCGCACAAATCAAGGTTGAAAATACATCAGTACTTATTGAAATAAAGCAGCAGCGTTGTCCTTTTCAATGAATGTCCAAAATATTTTCACTGTAATGCTGGTTACAAGCTGATATATACATTGAAGGGTGTGTCTACCTAGCAAAGATCACGTTTCCAAGACAGTAACCCCCATGCCAAATGGTCAATGTGAACATTACTGGGGTAATCAGAGTGCAACCTACAGAGAGATAATCTAAAAAGAGGGGTTTCTGTTGTTCTCATTATCTAGGCACATTCACTTCCAATTAACATACATTTTTATTGTCTTAATACTGTGTGAATACTTAATTATTAATGCTTAGATTCCACACAGTGCACAGTTCAAAAGCCAGCATCTGGATATGATTTGGGGCTGTATTAGTGCACGTGACATCTTTCACATCTGTGAAGGCACCATTAATGCTGAAAATATATATACAGGTTTTGGAGCAACTTATGATGCCATCCTGAAAACATATTTTTCAGTGAAGACTGTGCTTATTTCAGCTAGAAAATGCCAAACCACATTATGCATGTGTTACAACAGCATGGCTCCATAATAAAAGAGTTTGGGTGCTACACTGGCCTGCCTGCTATCTAGACCTTTCACCCATTAAAATAATTTGGCACATTATGAAATGAAAAATACGAGTAAGGAGACCCTGTACTGCTGAGCAGCTGAAATCCTATATCAAGCAAGAATGGGAAAACATTTCACTTTCAAAACTACAACAATTGGTCTCCTCAGTTCCCAAATGCTTACAGAGTATTGCTAAAAGAGGAGGTGATGCAACACAGTGGAAAACATGCCCCTGACCTAACTTTTGTGAAACTTATTGTATCCCCTTCAAAACGGGCATGTATTTCCACAAAGGGTAACATTTCTCAGTATCAACATTAGATATGTTGTCTTTGTACTATTTTCAATTATATAAAGGGTTTCAATGATTTGCACATCATTGCTTTCTGCTTTCATTTGCATTTTACACAGTGTCCCAACCTTTTTGGATACGGTTTTGTAATTTTTAAGATTCTTAGTTGTCCTTTAGATATCATAATACATTTTAAGGAAACTCAGAGTCATATTTTTGAAAAATGACCTTCTCACGATTGTAAAAACCACATTTTAATGAGGCACAGAGAGGGAAGATACAGTGACGCCGATTGAGGTTAACACCATAAAAATAACGTTTAACAGTTGATAGTGTTAGACCATAAAAAAACTCTGCAGTGGGTTGTGAAAACCGCCTAGCACATCACTGGTACCCAGCCCACAGCCACCGTAGACCCCCAGCACATTACTGGTACCCAGCCCACAGCCACCGTAGACCCCCAGCACATTACTGGTACCCAGCCCACAGCCACCGTAGACCCCCAGCGCAAGCAGTGTCTGCACAGGGCGTGCAGCATCATCAGGGACCCTGAAGGACAACTAAGAATCTTAAAATGTACCACACTGTATCCAAAAAGGTTGGGACGCTGCGTAAAATGCAAATGAAAGCAGAAGGCAGTGATGAAAGCAGAAGGCATTGAATCCCTTTATATAATTGAAAATAGTACAAAGACAACATATCAAATGTTGAAACTGAGAAATCAATCAATCACGTTCATTTATAAAGCCATTTTCACAACAGCAGTTGTCACAAAGTGCTTTTACAAAACATCCAGCCTGAAACCCCAAGGAGCAAACAACAACAGTGTTGAATTTCAGTGGCTAGGAAAAACTCCCTGTGGCTGAAATATAGGAAGAAACCTAAAGAGGATGTTATGTTGCTGGTTTGGTGTTGCATTGCTATGTTGGTCCTACATTGTTGTGTATTGATGTACCTTTGCGTGTTGACTCAGTGGCCATTGATGTGTGTTGTCATTGCATTGCTGTGTTGGTGTTGCTGTGTGCTGTTGTGGGAGCTACAATCAAGGGCTGACCACAGGGTATGGCATGGCGTTGGAAAATTTAGTGACAGCCTTCCTTCCTCAAGATACCTTTTACCCTGTACAACACCCCCCCCGACGTCATTGAGCCCAAAGACAATAGAACAGTAGATGGGCTGATGGGCACCATGTACTGCCATCTGTGGGCTGACAACATTACTACACCATGTACTGCCATCTGTGGGCTAACAACATTACTACACCATGTACTGCCATCTGTGGGCTAACAACATTACTACACCATGTACTGCCATCTGTGGGCTAACAACATTACTACACCATGTACTGCCATCTGTGGGCTAACAACATTACTACACCATGTACTGCCATCTGTGAGCTAACAACATTACTACACCATGTACTGCCATCTGTGGGCTGACAACATTACTACACCATGTACTGCCATCTGTGGGCTGACAACATTACTACACCATGTACTGCCATCTGTGGGCTAACAACATTACTACACCATGTACTGCCACCTGTGGGCTAACAACATTACTACACCATGTACTGCCACCTGTGGGCTAACAACATTACTACACCATGTACTGCCATCTGTGGGCTGACAACATTACTACACCATGTACTGCCATCTGTGGGCTTGCAACATTACTACACCATGTACTGCCATCTGTGGGCTGACAACATTACTACACCATGTACTGCCATCTGTGGGCTGACAACATTACTACACCGTGTACTGCCATCTGTGGGCTGACAACATTACTACACCATGTACTGCCATCTGTTTCAACATTTGATTTATTGTCTTTGTACTATTTAAATGATTTGGATATCATTGCATTTGGTTTTTAAGTTTAAGTTTTACGCAGCGCCCAAACGTTTTTGGAAACAGGGTTGCACTTCCTGCAAAAAAGGGTCCTATTTGTAAATGGGCCCAAAATTATATGATAGTAATCTAATTCAAAATGTTTATGATTTCTGTAAGTTCTACCTCAGGCGTAGTACAGAACCCACCTGTGATTTCAATGTCCTGACGCAATGTTCACTTGAACTCAAATAATTTGTCATACGTATCTGCTAGTTAGTTAATAGTTAAACTTTCAAAGCAATACATGCTTTCAGCAAGACAACTATTGTTAGCAGTCTACAGTCTGCAGTAGTCATGACAACAGGTTTTGTGAGTAAAGTAGAAAATGTATTAGTAAAGTAAATGTATGAAAATGTATGCTCCCATTGTAGGATCAGAGAATCTGCCAAATGTGAAAAATCTATAGAATATGAATTATTGGTATAACATAAAATTATTTAATAAAACAACATCAATTATACTGCAATGTCTGAAAGGGACACCAAAGACCTACTATTAATTTTCATTAACCATGTAACCAAAAGTCAGATACTAGGTCTATGTTTGAATTGTTCTCTGATCTTTTGCAGGTACATTTGTTGACTCTTTCATTGTTTAACAAGCGTGATTTACACCGAAAACGTTTTAGTGATTTTGTTTCATTCAGTGAGTTACCTTTTTGTCCCATGCCTTCCCCTGCATGAAAACCAGCTGTCTTGTCGAGGTTGAGTTTGAGACTCTGGGCCGACATCCAAGCAGAGATGTCAGCCAAGAACACAGATGTGCATCAGCACCTTGCATGTCGGACGGGGGAAGAATCCAAATAGCTGACTGCCATTTGGATAGCAATGATAGGAGAGACAATACAAGGATATGATTGAGCCAAGTGATCTGATGTACATAGAGAAGAGGAGACGGCCCAGAATTGAGCCCAGTAGTGATAGCCCACAAAGCGGCCTGCCACGTCACATTCAATCCAAGAGTGTGCAGAGCCTGAGACTCCAGTCCTGAGAGGGTGGAGAGGAGGATGTCACGGTCTCCAGTGTAACAGGCGGCTGATAGATCTTGGAGGATGAGAACAGAGGAGTGGAAGGCAGCTCAGCCAACGTGAAGAGCCTCAGTGACACAGAGGAGGGTGGTCACAGTTTGGTGATTGTCTTGAAGCATGACAACTTGGGGTCGAGTGGATCGTTTTGAGGAGAGTCACCCATAGTTTAACGACAAGTTTAACAACACTTCTCACCCTCCTCCTGAACCAGTTTGCCAGTATCCACCAGTACTGAGTGTACATACCTGCAGATGGTGGTAATCAACTGGCTTTTTAAGAGGGTGTAAACATTCCCCCGCTGTGTTCACCGGAAGCACACCACCACACCCCTGTCAAAGCAATATTTATCTATCTTCTCAGAGTATGTTGCTTTTCACATCCTCCTGTTTGGCCCTGGTGGAGGATATCTAATGGTAGGAAGAGTTGCCGAGGTTAATCAGGCCTCTCCAGCAGGCAGAGGGTGTGAGGTGGGGTTTCACCGAGGACTGATCGAGGGAGACCCCCTGAGTCACAGTGGGCGAGGCGATAGCAGTGTGGTGGACTTATCTCTCCCTTCCACACCACACCAGGCTAAGTTTATACCCAAGGACCAACTGGAAACTCAGCAGTGGATGGCTATTCTCAGACTTACTCCTTTTAACAACTTGTCCCCCCTTGTATGTGACGCAGGGCACCAAGTGAAGATTGCCATTGTGATGGTCTCAGAAACCCACTGGATATTCCTTCAGGAAACGGTAGGATGTACATGGAAGTAAGCACTTCAAGATGATTCATTTATTTGTATTATTTGTATATCACCAATTGTTCATGACCCTTCTAAGAAGCACCCATGGGTTCCAGTGAAACATAAGACATACGCTGTAGGTTTAGAGTTTTATTCTAATGTTATATGTTCAGAATTAAGCCCACAGCTCTTATCAGTGTATGTACAGAGCTTATCAGTGTTATTCTACAATTTGCAAATGTGTTTCAGATGTTTTCCAAAGCGTGGAGTACATCATTGTACATGAAGGATAACTGAATATGTCAAAAATGATGATGATGACAGACATGTCCCCAAACCACCAGTGTCAACCTCAGAGACATGGCGACGGTTGGATTTCATTGTAGCCTCTGATACCCTTCTCTCAATCCTGTTTATCAAAACCGCTCAGCTCCACAGGGTCTGCAGAACGGAAACAACATGTAAATGAAAACGATATGTCTCTGGAATGTCTAAGAGAGAATTACATGATTTGAGAGGATGTATTGGAAAATAGCACTTGTGAGCTTGGTCTCTCTTATTAATGTAATACCAGGTGAGTGCATCAAGACCAATCCATTTTATTGGTATCTTTAAAGTTATATTATTGGTATCTTGACAGTATCTTGATATGCCATTTGTGTTTTCACACTGCTTTTTACACTACATAAATAATTTATGGGTGAGTTTACACAATCATAATGTTTGTATTTGAATGTAAAATCATGTACAGTATGTTTGTGAATTTAGTGCCTTTTGTGTGTTTACTTTATTATTTATATTTTTTTATCTACGAAATGCAAGTGATTGGTCAAACATTGGATGTTTGTGCCACCTGTCATCCTAATGCCACCTGTGAGGAGAAGGTTGATGGTACTGGCAAGGTCTGCAACTGCATGTATGGTTTTCTGGGTAATGGAAGAACCTACTGTCAAGGTATGTAGCTCCAGGTATAAACTCAATATTAAAATGTTTGATTTTAGTTAGATAGCTTTTATCAGTTATATTAACATTTACTCAGTAGTTAATCTAAATAATTTTCCCCACTTACGTTACTCCTAACTGGATTTTGAAAGTACATAACATTTGTATTCAGTACTTGCCTAGTTATATACTTTTAACTACAACCCCATTTCCAAAAAAGTTGGGCCACTATGTAAAATGCTAATAAAAACAGAATGCAATGATGTGCAAATCATTTAATTGAAAATAATACTAAGACAGCATACCAAATATTTAACCAAAGAAATGTTATTGATGTAAGCGCTTGGGAACTGGGATGATCCATTGCTGTTGTTCTGAAAGTGAAATGTATTCCTATTGTTGTTTAATGTAGGATTACATGTATTCAACAGTTCAGGGTCTCCTGTGTCCTATTTTTAATTTCATAATGTGCCAAATGTTTTCAACGGGTCTGCAAGCAGGCCAGTTTAGCTCCTGGACTCTTTACCTACGGAGCCATACTGTTGTAATTTGTGCAGAATGTGGTTTGGCATTGTCTTGCAGAAACAAATACATTGTCTGGATGGCAGCATATATCGCTCCAAAAGCTTTATTATTCATGCCAGATGTGCAAGTCACACATTCCAAGTGCACAAATGCACCACTATACTACCACAGATGTTGGCTTTTGAACTGTGTGCTGGTTACAAGCCGGATGGTCCCTTTCCTCTTTAGAGTGTAGGATGTGGCGTCAATGATTTACAAAAATAATTTTACATTTTGATTTGTCAGACCACAGGACAGTTTTCCATTTCACCTCAGTTCATCTTACATGAGCTTGGACCCAGAGAGCACGGCAGTGTTACTGGATCTGGTTTAGATCTGTTTTATTCTTTGCATGGTAGAGTTTTAACTTGCATGTGGATACAGTAACAAACTCTCTTCACAGACAGTGGTTTTTGGAAGTGCTCCTGAGCACATGCAATGATTTCCACAGTAGAGGGCCCAAAGATTAGAGCCATCTAATATTTCTTCTGAGATTTCTCCCGATTCATTTTTTTGGACGCCATGTAGAACAAGCCAGGAAACAAAATCATTTAAACAATCTTGTTCTGAACATCAAAAATTAAAGGCCAAGTAAGTGTACACATTTCTTTTACAGACAAGGATGAATGCCAAATGGGAACCAGTAAGATCTGTGGGAAGAACACCGCCTGCCATAACACCTATGGAAGCTATTACTGCACTTGCCTGACAGGATATAGCCCTTCTAATAGCATGGCCATATTCATCCCCAATGATGGCACCCACTGTCAGGGTATGTTACAGCCCTTCTAATAGCATGGCCATATTCATCCCCAATGATGGCACCCACTGTCAGGGTATGTTACAGCCCTTCTAATAGCATGGCCATATTCATCCCCAATGATGGCACCCACTGTCAGGGTACGTTACAGCCCTTCTAATAGCATGGCCATATTCATCCCCAATGATGGCACCCACTGTCCGGGTATGTTACAGCCCTTCTAATAGCATGGCCATATTTATACCCAATGATGGCACCCACTGTCAGGGTATGTTACAGCCCTTCTAATAGCATGGCCATATTCATCCCCAATGATGGCACCCACTGTCAGGGTATGTTACAGCCCTTCTAATAGCATGGCCATATTCATCCCCAATGATGGCACCCACTGTCAGGGTACGTTACAGCCCTTCTAATAGCATGGCCATATTCATCCCCAATGATGGCACCCACTGTCCGGGTATGTTACAGCCCTTCTAATAGCATGGCCATATTCATACCCAATGATGGCACCCACTGTCAGGGTATGTTACAGCCCTTCTAATAGCATGGCCATATTCATCCCCAATGATGGCACCCACTGTCAGGGTATGTTACAGCCCTTCAAATAGCATGGCCATATTCATCCCCAATGATGGCACCCACTCTCAGGGTATGTTACAGCCCTTCTAATAGCATGGCCATATTCATCCCCAATGATGGCACCCACTGTCAGGGTATGTTACAGCCCTTCAGTGGCTTTGGAATATGAATCAATATCAATATAAGGCCAAAGAATTTCTTCAACGTTTCTGGAAATTGATTTTAACACATGTTGGTGCCTAAAGTAACATGAATCACTTTCTTGTTGGATAATTTAGACATTGATGAGTGTAGGATACAAGGCATTTGTGGTGAGGGGGGTCAGTGTACGAACATCCCAGGGAATTTTCACTGCCACTGCCAAGTAGGATACCGGGTTCAAAATGGAGCTGAGCCCTTCCACCCTCACCAGGATCAGGCCGTGTGCAAAGGTAACGAACGCAAACCACTTGGGATCAGTGTTGTAAAACCTTGAGTTTGTCACATTTGAGTAACTATTCTAATTATTTTAATAATCAGAAAGCTATTTATTATTTTATTTATTATTTAGATGGATTTATTATTTAATTATCTGCTTTCCCTGTGCTGTACTTCAGCCAATGTGTAGGTAAAGTGTTATAACACCAATGTTCCTTTTCTCCATATGTAGCCATTGATTGTGGGCAGCCACCCTTGGCTGAGAATGCAGTCAGGCTGTCAGCCACAGGAACACGATATGGTAGCATAGCTAAGTTTGCCTGCGCTGAGGGATTCCTCAGGAACAGTGGGGACAACTTTGCCATTTGTGGGACAGAAGGTGTGTGGAAGGGCCCAAGTCTTCTTTGTGAAGGTAAACAAAATGTGTTTTGGTTGTGATTTTGTATTCATTCACTTATTTAACATTGGATGCTGCATCTAGTAATGGTTCCTTTCAATTCTTGTCATTGATTTGCCTCCCAGAGGTTGACTGTGGTTCTCCTCCTGCCCTCCCTCACTCTGTAATGTTCTGGGATCAGAGAACCAATATGGGTTCTGAGGTGTTTTATCAGTGTAACTTTGGATATAAGAATGTGGGAGAGGGGAATGTATCACATTGTAATGCTGATGGACAGTGGGACAAGTCAGCTTTACTATGTGAAGGTAAATTATTCCTCTCAACATTTTTACTTCACACCTAACTGTAACTAACCTATACCATGTGCTTGAATATTGTAAGATTACACTGAGTGGTTCAACTCACTGTTGTATTGCTTTTCTTTTTTTTAGCCATATTGTGTGGTGATCCCCCTATACTGCCCCACACTGGACAGGTGTGGAATGGCAGCACAAACCCAGGCAGCACTGTGCTCTATTACTGTAAAGAAGGATTTTATAGAGCGGGAGGAGGGAATATTTCCTACTGTACAGAATATGGTTACTGGACAAATGTAACGTTGTCATGCAAAGGTAACTTGACATTTCTTACCTACACTTACCGAGATATATTTATATATATATTTATTTATTTTAATATGGATATTTTAATATGAATGCTTTAAATATAAGATGCTCTGGATTATAGTGTCTGCTAAAAGACAAAAATGTATATATAATATTTTTTACAATTACATTTATTGACACTAAGAATTATTGATAAATAGATATATTTCATCTTGACATGGGACCTGTTGTTAAAATAAAAGTGTTGATAGTGAAATGAAAAGGCATTTGGCAATCGTATTTATAATCAATGCCATTTCGCTCACCACCCCAACCCCTCCTTAGAAATAACATGTAGTGATCCCCCTATACTGCCCCACACTGGACAGGTGTGGAATGGCAGCACAAACCCAGGCAGCACTGTGCTTTATTACTGTAAAGAGGGATTTTATAGAGCGGGAGGAGGGAATAATTCCTACTGTACAGAATATGGTTACTGGACAAATGCAACGTTGTCATGCAAAGGTAACTTGACATTTCTTAAGTACACTTACAGTGATTAAATTATAATAAACAAATGAAAAGTGTCTTGTGCTTTAAATCAATTAATACATATAATTACATATAATTAATTATATATATAATTACATATAATTATTGCCATCTTGCTCCCCACACCCTCAGAAATAACATGTGGTGATCCCTCAATACTGCCCCACACTGGACAGGTGTGGAATGGCAGCACAAACCCAGGCAGCACTGTGCTTTATTACTGTGAAAAGGGATTTTATAGAGCGGGAGGAGGGAATAATTCCTACTGTACAGAATATGGTTACTGGACAAATGCAACGTTGTCATGCAAAGGTAACTTGACATTTCTTAAGTACACTTACAGTGATTAAATTATAATAAACAAATGAAAAGTGTCTTGTGCTTTAAATCAATTAATACATATAATTACATATAATTAATTATATATATAATTACATATAATTATTGCCATCTTGCTCCCCACACCCTCAGAAATAACATGTGGTGATCCCTCAATACTGCCCCACACTGGACAGGTGTGGAATGGCAGCACAAACCCAGGCAGCACTGTGCTTTATTACTGTGAAAAGGGATTTTATAGAGCGGGAGGAGGGAATAATTCCTACTGTACAGAATATGGTTACTGGACAAATGCAACGTTGTCATGCAAAGGTAACTTGACATTTCTTAAGTACACTTACAGTGATTAAATTATAATAAACAAATGAAAAGTGTCTTGTGCTTTAAATCAATTAATACATATAATTACATATAATTAATTATATGTATATTACATATAATTATTGCCATCTTGCTCCCCACACCCTCAGAAATAACATGTGGTGATCCCTCAATACTGCCCCACACTGGACAGGTGTGGAATGGCAGCACAAACCCAGGCAGCACTGTGCTTTATTACTGTAAAGAGGGATTTTATAGAGCGGGAGGAGGGAATATTTCCTACTGCACAGAATATGGTTACTGGACAAATGCAACATTATCATGTAAAGGTAAACATTTTCACCATCCCACCTGATACAGTTATAGACACTAAGCATATTTGACAAATAGACTTATTTTGTCTTGACATGAGTCCTGTGCTAAAAATAACAATGTTTAAAGTCAAATGAAAAGGGTCTTGTGATTTAAATTGATCACACATAATCAATGCCACTTCGCTCACCACCCCAACCCCTCCTTAGAAATAACGTGTGGTAATCCCCCTATACTGCCACACACTGGACAGGTGTGGAATGGCAGCACAAACCCAGGCAGCACTGTGCTTTATTACTGTAAAGAGGGATTTTATAGAGCGGGAGGAGGGAATAATTCCTACTGCACAGAATATGGTTACTGGACAAATGCAACATTGTCATGCAAAGGTACAGTCAAAGCTTTACACCATACTACATAAATCCTGTCAGACATGACCTTGAGAATCCCTCGTCAAGTTGACATGTATGACTTGTCCTTTACAAATATCCTGGTGAATCATTTATCTTAATCATTCTCAAATTTTCTTTGCAGAGGTTGACTGTGGTTCTCCTCCTGCCCTTCCTCACTCTGTAATGTTCTGGGATCAGAGAACCAATATGGGTTCTGAGGTGTTTTATCAGTGTAACTTTGGATACAAGAATGTGGGAGAGGGGAATGTATCACATTGTATGGCGGATGGAGCATGGGACCAGATAACTTTTCTGTGTGAAGGTATTATATTTGTCATTTCACTGTGGTGAATATACATTGACAACATTTGTTGTACAATAATACATCTCATAAAATCACTGTCCCCATTTTCAATTCTAGAGATTGACTGTGGGGAGCCGCTGTTTATACCGAACACTAAGATGATATGGAACCGGACATCATTGATTGGTAGTGTGGTATATTACCAGTGTGTTGAAGGATACTACAACACAAGTGGGATAAATTATACTGAGTGTGGAGAAAATGGACTTTGGACTGACATCAAACTTCAATGTGAAGGTGCATTTCTGTCACCGGCAATATAATAAAGGCCTATCAGAGATACCTCAATGTATTTTTGAAAATACTAATGAGTTCTGTTATTATACACTTGAGTTATATTGCTAGATTAACCTAAACATGTACTGCAGTATTTTTGTATCTTTATGTTTAATGAAATAAACCTTAATTTCTATGGGCAGAGGTGAACTGCGGGCCTCCACTAACCCTTCCACATGCTAACATGCAGTGGACAAACAGAACTGGCCTAGGGAGTGTTATTGAGTATATATGTAAGCAGGGATTTTACCAAGCGGGTGGAAATAGTCTCTCAACGTGTACACCATCAGGACAGTGGGGAATTGTTTCAATAATATGCAAAGGTACAGTAAAAATATCACAAAACAAAGCAAATTATATTCCACTGCACTTCTGGTCCACTGCACTTCTGTTCCACTGCACTTCTGTTCCATCGCACTTCTGTTCCACTGCAATTCTATTCCACTGCACTTCTGTTCCACTGCAATTATATTCCACTGCACTTCTGTTCCACTGCACTTCTGTTCCACTGCACTTCTGTTCCACTGCACTTCTGTTCCACTGCAATTCTATTCCACTGCATGTCTGTGTTGGAGATGTAGACCTGCATTTACTTCTTGTACCAGAAGAGGGTGATGCTGTATTCTGTATTGAGCATATACATACTTTTTGTGTCATGGTTAATCATGATCATTAGTATGTCCCGACAAAAGAAATCAACACTAGTATGAGTACCGCACAGTATGCCCTCATGTTTCATGGTCATCTAGATAGTTTGAATTACTCCAAGGATTCTATCTAAATCCCACCATGTTTTCACAGCAAAATGTGGACCAGTCCCTGCTTTGGCAAATTCGGAGGTGGTTTGGCAGAACGTAAGTGCTGTGATGCATCGCTGTGTGGAGGGTTTCCACAGCTGGAGAGGCAGGAACACGTCTCTGTGTGACATCCATGGGAAGTGGCAATCTGCCACAATAAGATGCCGAGGTATGCCGTTGATAAATCTGTAATTATAATGGCCTTTGAGACCTTTTCAGTATGCAGAAGGTATTTATGGAGATCAGTTCATTTATTTTAGTATATATATATATACAGCTCCGGAAGAAATTAAGAGACCACTGCACTTTTTTCTTTCCTGAAAAGGAAGGTTTTGAGTGAGGAACAGAGGCATTCAATATGCAGTGGTCTCTTCATTTTAACCCTTCTGTTCCTCACTCAAAGCCTTCCTTTTTGACTTTTTTGGAAAGGAAAGAAAAAGGTGCAGTGGTCTCTGAATTCTTTCCGGAGCTGTATGTATATATACACCTATATATTACTAAGAACCTGCTTCTTATCTCTCACCAGAAATCAAGCCCCCCATTAGTGACTTGGTTTTTCTAAATGAAAAATGCTTGCGTTGGAAAGCAGACAAGTATGAAGCAGATGCAGAGAATTACCAGGTAAGTTTACCTGACAAAAATCGCTAAATATGATAATATTCTTAATAAGAAAAAGTGTTGTCTGAACTGAATGAACCTATAAATACACCTTCACCTAATCTACAAAATGCACACCCAGAGTTTATCATGGTTGCTGCCTATGATGCCAGGAAACTAAAATCTTTTTCACACAATGTTTACCAATATGTAAACTGTGTGATTACAGGAAACAGAACTCTAGATCACTTTTACTCCATGCACAAACATAGTCCTTCCTTCACCCACAACTTAAGCACATCTGACCACAGCCCCACTGTCCTCCGTCCTGCCTACGAGCAAAAACTCAAAACAGAATAACTCCATAATGAAGTAGTCTTGTTCCCGTTTCATGAGATCATGCTGGATATATTCAGAGACCCATCTAAGAACATTGACGAACACTGGCTTTTTAATAGGTGCATTGAGGACCTTGGCAGGTGTCTTCAGAGATCTTAACATAGTTGGCAGGTGTCCTCAGAGGTCTTAACATAGTTGGCAGGTGTCTTCAGAGATCTTAACATAGTTGGCAGGTGTCCTCAGAGGTCTTCAGCCTCTCCCTGATACAGCCCGTAGTACCAATTGGGTTCATGCAGACCACAATAGTCCCAATAATGCAAAGGCTACCTGCCTAAATGATTACCTTCCAGTAGCCCTCATATCTGTACTACTAGAGCACGGCAGAGCCTACATTTGTGACTGACAGAACCCGGTAAAGTTTCTACCCCCAAAACCATAATCATCTGACAAATGATTAACAAATGGTCACACTCAGATACACACTTCACACTTATTACACAGGTTTCTGCAGTTACTTGTTAGTGTCTTTCCACTGCTACCCGTCTACCTGTTAGTCTCCACCTATTGGGAACGGAACGTAGTATGTCACAATAAAATACCATTTTACCATGTTTTTTTAACTGCCTATTACAGGTAGAAATTGTGGGATTCCGAGCCTATCAAAGGTCATTTCATGACAAGAGGAAGAAGCTCCTCAGGTCAATTTCAGACCACCCTGAGATCTGCCTGAACCTTCTGCCTGTTACTAACTACACCTTTAGCATCACTGCACTATCTGCCAGGTTTACCTCCACTCTCACAGCCAAAACCAGCCTAAGAGGTATGCTACAACTCAAATATACGTTTTTGGTGAAACATGGAGCAATATATTGACCTTATATATTTATTTATTTTTGCCTTATTTATTTTCTATTTGATATTAAAAGTTATAAAATGTGTCGATAACTTCTTGTCTTATAGAGCCTCAAGCCCCAGAAATTGTATACAGCGAAGTTGAGGCCCCATTGCCCACATTGTGGCTACGCAGATTTCCCAACACCCTGGATCCAATTAGGTAATTCAAAGTGAACCTCCCTTTCCCTGACTAAAGACTCATTTTGTGCCTTGATATTAACTGGGTGAGGTCTGCCACCTTTGTCTGGCTATGATGAAACCAATTATTTCCACCTTTGTTCCTGGTTTCAGTTTCTACCAGGTGTTTGTGTGCCCACTGGACGGGTTCCTTCTCTTTGACTGCAGCTCAACTAGGAACCCAGACTTCTCCATTCAGAGGAAGTCCCATGGACTTTACATAACTGCCCAAGTCCATCTAATAGATGTTTGGAAAAAGATGAACCTCACTGTAGGCGATGGACGCTACTATGGAGGCTTCTACAATGCTCCTTTACAGAACGGGAGAGACTATTACATAATATTACGAGCTGTCAGTCACTGGGGAGGGGTAAGAACCACTGCTAAACACTGGAAATAAATAATATGTGAGGTTAATAGATGTAAAGGAAATTACAGTTTTAGGATAATCTTTTATTAGCTCTTTATAATAACTACATATGGTTTTGTAACTCTTGTGCTAACAGCAAGTCCTTCTTTATGTGCCATTTGAAAAAACATTCTAGGCTTCCAAGCACTGTTGTTTTATCTGGGCGAAAGTTAGTGGTAAGGTTCGCTTTTCTCATCTGAGGCCATTTGTTTTGAAGAGATTTGTGTTTTAATGACATTGTTGAGATGGTATTGTATGGATGTTGTATGATGTTTTCTATCATTTGGCAGGTACATCCTACTTAATGAAGGTTTCATCACTTTATGCAGCAGGGTCAATTGGAGTCGTAGCTTTGGCCATGTGTCTTGGATACTGTTACACCTGGTAAGATATATCCAGTATAATGTGTTTGAAATAAAACATTTCCAATATGTGCAAATTAATAACCTCTGTGTTATTAAATGGCTTACTAAACTTTCTGTATTCCCTTATCAGGTTTTTTAAGAAGACCTGAGAGTTTTTCAGTTGGGCCACTTCGTATATAAACTAATGTCCAACATATACCTGTAGTATTGTAATTGCGCAATTATGTGTTTTGTATTAAATTGTTGCTGTTGATGATGAAATGTGTGTTGTTGTTTTTTTCAAATAATCGTTTTAATCTAAAATATCATAAATAATATTCTCTTCAAATATTAAAAAATGCATGGATTACAATCCACCTAAACTTTACTCTGTAGGAAGCAAATACTTTTTTAAATTGTATATATTCATTACAAGAAGTTAATATAAACGAGAAAGAAGGAAAATTTGCTCAAGCCTAGGATGAAAACCAGAATTCTGCGTGAAAAAAGGTGGAAACGGATGTATTTTGAAGGATCGACTTGTAACGGATGGCAGCGCCCATGAGTCTGGATGCGACAGTGAGCAGATTACATTGAACATGAATCGGCGCCATCTTGGGCCCTGTCCCCTTGCTTCTAGCTGCATGTGACATCACAGAAGTAAAGTTTCAAGGCCAAGGGCTTGAGGGGATCGAAAGGTTTTAACAAAAAACTGGCGAGACTGAAGAGAAAGCTAGAGGTTATTCTGTCATCTTTTACATGACAGGAGATTATTTGCGCCGCCATGTAAGTGTCAAACAAAACCGCTATGAGCATAAACATGTAATGATTAATCCTACACAGAAGGGTATTCGAGCTTCATGACCTGAACTTGTTAGCTAGTCCGCTAACCCACTTTTTGTTTTGGCAATGTCGCTAGCCAAGAGGGCAGCAGCCACGGTTACCTTAATAATACGCACTTTAGAGTGCGGACCCACTCAACCCCTTTCTTTTGATCTAAACATGCGTTTTGTGGTTGTTTATTTGTGGTATTGCTAATTAGAGCTAATCGGTTTTCATAGCATCTTTGTAGTCTTCTCTTTTTTCTCCATGATGGGACCTAAATTAAATGTATGATTTTGTCCAATCAGTTGAATTGGGTATGGGATAACCGCTGGGAAATAAACTTGATTAAAGTCGCGTGGACTCGGGAAGGGTAAGAACTGCCTCGTTGTTGGTATATGTAATAAAAAAATATGTCATTCAATAAAAAATGAAAGGAACACTTAAATTACACATAGGGTCTCGATGAATCAAATATTTTAAAGGTCAAAATATTTACTGTACATTGTGTAATTCCTTGAGAACCAAATTACATAACTAAATGTCAATGGAAACCAAAATCAACAACCAATTGAGGGCTGAATTCAAACTCTCCCTGAAAAACAAAGTTAACAATCACAGGCTGTACCAAGTTGCTTGAATTTTATCAGAAACTCATAATGTGACTCAGTAGTGTGTATAGCCCCCGACAACGTCTGGGCATGCTCCTGATGAGGAAGCGGACGCTGTCTTGAGGCATCTCCTCCCAGACCTGGATCAGAGCACCTGGGCAGTCTGTGGCACTACTTGGCACCGCCGGATGCACGATACATAACATCCCAGAGGTTCTCCGTTGTATTCAGGTCTGGGGAACGTGAGGGCCAGTCAATGGCATCAGTGCCTTCGTCACCCAGGAACCACCTACACACTCTGGCCGGCATTGTCCTGCACCTGGAGGAACCCAGGGCCCACTGCACCAGTGTGAGATCTGACGATGGGTCTGAGGATTTTATCCCGGTACCTAACAGCAGTCAGAGTACCGTTGGCTAGTACATGGAGGTCTTTGCGACCGTCCAAGGATACGCCTCCCCAGACCATCACTGACCCACCGCCAAACCATTCATGCTGGATGATGTTGCAGGCAACATAACATTCACCACACCATCTGTTACTAACTACGCCGAACACCACAGCATCTCCAGACTCTTTCTTGTCTGTCACGGGCTCAGTGTGAACCTGCGGTCATCTGTGAAGTGAATGGGGCGCCAATGGCGGACCTGCCAATTCTGGTGTTCTCTGGCAAATGCTGGGCGTGCCTGGCTGTGAGCACAGGTAACTTTGTTACTGAAAGTTTGGTCAGAAACATGCACACCAGTAGCTTGCTGGAGGGCATTTTCTGGGTTCTGGCAGTGCTCCTCCTGTTCCTCCTCACACATAGGAGCAGATACCGGTCCTGCTGTTGGGTTGATGCCCTTCTGCGGCCCTGTCCAGCTTTCCTTGTGTAACGGCCCGTCTCCTGGTGTCTCCTCCATGCTCTTCAGACTGTACTGGGAGACACAGCTAACATTCTTGCTTGCGACGGCACATATGGATGTGCCATCCTGGAGGAGCTGGACGACCTGTGCAACCTTGAATAGGCTACAGGTACCGCCTCATGCTACCAGTAGTGACAAGGACACTAGCAAAACGCAAAACTAGAGAAGAATCAGTCAGGAAGAATAAGGAGCGAGCAATTGTCTGTGGCCACCACCTGCAAAACCATTCCCTTTTTGGGGGTTGTCTTACTGTTGCCTTTACATTGCACCAATGGTCACTTTAATTTGCACCAAAAGAGGTGACATTTATTCACAATCGCTAATGCTTCTTAACTGGACAGATTGATATCCCTGAAGTTTATTTGACTTGGTGTTATGCTGGGATGATTATGTGTTACATTGACTTGGTGTTATGCTGTGATGATTACGTGTTACATTGACTTGGTGTTATGCTGTGATGATTGTGTTCCCTTCATTTTGTTGAACAGTGTATTTGCTGATTAGTCCGGCAGAGGGTGGTGCCGTAGGTCATCGTCTGAGCTTGGGAGGTTAGGAATTGAATATGGTTGTTTTGTTGACTCTTTTGAGCTGAATCGAGGTATAAGGCATCATAAGAACCAGAACAGCGTTTGATGTGTTTCAGAAGACATATCTTGACATTGACGAGCCAGAGTGCGCTGGAGAGTTGCTGCAATGATGTACAGTATTTATCACAAATTGGATATCATGAAATTGGGAAAAAACAGTTACAATTAATAAAAATAAAGTAGTCGTTAGAGTTATGTTTTTCTCTTTGTAATCTGTGATTTGGGTTTGACGCACATTTTAAAGTGACAAACTGAATGCTGGCATCAGGTAAGAGCAAAGCATGTCACCAGTAGTACTATAAACAAAGCATGAAGACCCTTTTCAGATGTAACCAATGTTTTGTAGTGTTTATTTATTGTGTCACTTTTCCCCCTCCAGGTCTGAAGATAGATACGCTTTCTCAAGTCATGTTTTCTCTGCAGTCAAATACAGAGCGTTTGACTATACCTTTGAGGTGAGTTGACTGGTTAGGCTGTTTTGTCTGAAGCCTGTGTGTATATTCCTCATTTGTTATTAGTTCATCCCTAGTTTATTATTTCAGTATAAATACATATGGGGATAGAACAAGTATTTGATACAGTAGTCTACTTACAAAGCATGTAGAAGTCTGTCGTTTTTATCATAGGTACTCTTCTACTGTGAGTGACGGAATCTAAAACAAAAATCCAGAAAATCACATTGTATGAATTTTAAGCAATTAATTAGCATTTTATTGCATGACATAAGTATTTGATACATCAGAAAAGCAGAACTTAATATTTGGTACAGAAACCTTTGTTTGCAGTTACAGAGATCATACGTTTCCTATAGTTCTTGACTAGGTTTGCACACACTGTAGCAAGGATTTTGGCCCACTCCTCCATACAGACCTCCAGATCCTTCAGGTTTCTGGGATGTCGCTGGGCAATACAGACTTTCAGCTCCCTCCAAAGATTTTCTATTGGGTTCAGGTCTGGAGACTGGCTAGGCCACTCCAGGACCTTGAGATGCTTCTTACGGAGCCACTCCTTAGTTGCCCTGGCTGTGTGTTTCGGGTTGTTGTCATGCTGGAAGACCCAGCCACGACCCATCTTCAATGCTCTTACTGAGGGAAGGAGGTTATTGGCCAAGATCTCGCGATACAAGGCCCCATCCATCCTCCCCTCAATACGGTGCAGTCGTCCTGTCCCCTTTGCAGAAAAGCATCCCCAAGGAATGATGTTTCCACCTCCACTCTTCACGGTTGGGATGGTGTTCTTGGGGTTGTACTCATCCTTCTTCCTCCAAACACGGCAAGTGGAGTTTAGACCAAAAAGCTCTATTTTTGTCTCATCAGACCTCATGACCTTCTCCCATTCCTCCTCTGGATCATCCAGATGGTCAATGGCAAACTTCAGACGGGCCTGGACATGCGCTGGCTTGAGTAGAGGGACCTTGTGTGCGCTGCAGGATTTTAATCCATGACGGCGTAGTGTGTTACTAATGTTTTTTTTTTGAGACTGTGGTCCCAGCTCTCTTCAGGTCATTGACCAGGTCCTGCTGTGTAGTTGTGGGCTGATACCTCACCTTCCTCATGATCATTGATGCCACACGAGGTGAGATCTTGCGTGGAGCCCCAGACCGAGGGAGAGTGATCGTCATCTTGAACTTCTTCCATTTTCTAATAATTGCCCCAACAGTTGTTGCCTTCTCACCAAGCTGCTTGCCTATTGTCCTGTAGCCCATCCCAGCCTTGTGAAGGTCTACAATTTTATTGTCTGTTTGATTGTGTGTGTGGACTTTTATACAGGTAACGAGTTCAAACAGGTGCAGTTAATACAGGTAATGAGTGGAGAACAGGAGGGCTTCTAAAAGAAAAACTAACAGGTCTGTGAGTTAGTTTCTTACTGGTTGGTAGGTGATCAAATTCTTATGTCATGCAATGAAATGCTAATTATTTATTTAAAGATCATACACTGGGGAGGTGTTCCTGGCACGTCCAGCTGGGAGGAGACCTCGGGGTAGGCCCAGGACTAGGTGGAGAGATTATATTTCGACACTGGCCTGGGAACGCCTCGGGATCCCCCAGTCAGAGCTGGGAAATGTGGCTCGGGAAAGTGAAGTTTGGGGTCCCCTGCTGGAGCTGCTGCCCCCGCGACTCCATACCGGATAAGTGGATGAAGCTGAGATGAGAGATTTTTGTTTTAGATTCCGTCTCTCAGTTGAAGTGTACCTATGATAAAAATTACAGACCTCTATGTGCTTTGTAAGTAGGAAAACCTGCAAAATCGGCAGTGTATCAAATACTTGTTCTCCCCCTCCTTGCAAATTCAGTTGAGCACAGTTACATTATTTTGTGTGATAGCATTTTTATCTTTTACATTAAATTATTGTCCCTCAACCTGGAGGCTTCTACTAGTTACAGATTGACCATGAGCTGTCTGGCCCTTCCTTTGCCCTACCAACTGGGCAGTAGTGACCTATACCCTCCCCCTGGCAGTCCTCCTGATGCCACCTACAGGAAACCATGGAGTAGAGGTAGGATGGATTTATGAAAATGAAGAGAGAACATATGGAATCATGTAGTAATTTTAAAAATGTATACTTCGAAGTAGCCATCCTTTGCCTTGATGACAGCTTTGCATTCTCTCAACATGCTCCGTGAGGTAGTCACCTGGAATTTCAATTGACAAGTGTGCTGAACTTAAATTTGTGGAATTAATTTTCTTCCTCAATTAGTTGTTGTAGTGTTGTGACAAAGCAGGGTTGGTATACAGAAGACTATCATTATATCTGTGCTGTAGGACTCCATATTAGGGGAAGAACGACTCAAATAAGCAGAGAAACGACAGTCCATAATTACTTTAAGACATGAAACTTGGTCAATCAGGAACGTTTCAAAATATCATCACCTCAAAAACGTTTGTATCTGTGGATAAATATTGGCCAAAAAAAGTCTGTATAAAATAATACAACCCAGAAAAGTTGGGACAGAGGCAAAACATTTCTTTTCCAGAGTGGTTTACCACTCGATGAAAGACTGCGTGGGCCAATAGTGCAACAGTTTAAGAGTAACATTTCTCTACGTAAAATTTTGAGTTTGGGGATCTCATCATCTATGGTAAATAATAAAATCTCTGTACACAAGGGACAAAGCTGAAAACCAATATTGGATGGCTGTGAACTTCTGGCCCTCAGGCGGCGCTGCATTAAGATCAATCAAATTTATTTCAATCAATCAAATTTATTTATAAAGCCCTTTTTACAACAGCAGTTGTCACAAAGTGCTTTACAGAGACACCCGGCCTTAAACCCCAAGGAGCAAACAACAGTAGTGTTGAATTTCAGTGGCTAGGAAAAACTCCCTAAGGTCGAATTTTAGGAAGAAACCTAGAGAGGACCCAGGCTCAGAGGGGTGACCAGTCCTCTTCTGGCTGTGCCGGGTGAGATATTAAGAGTCCAATTGGAATAATAAATACATTTCTCTGGGCTAATTCCAGAGTCTATTTGAATTTAGACTAGGTCAGAAGTATGATCAGGTGGACAGGGACAGCAACGGGCCCCCCAAACCAGGTAATCCGCAGGTGTGGACCAGGACCTCATCTCCTTCTAAAATGTAAAACTGGAGGAAACTGAGAAAAGTTAGTAGTACATCCCTCATACCCCCCAGCACAATAATATAGCAGCGTAACACCTTGGAACTGAGACGGGGGGGTCCGGTGACACTGTGGCCCTACCCGGGGGAGGCCCCGGACAGGGCCCAACAGGCAGGAAATCAATCCACCCACATTGCCAGGCATCAACCAAAGGGACACCCACCAACCGCAACCCCCCTGAGTTAAGACAGACATGATTCTGTAGTGGACATCACTGAATGGGCTCAGGAACTCTTCCGAAAACCACTGTCTGTGAACAGTTTGTTGCTGCATCCACAAATACCAGTTAAAACTCCATATATTCCATGCAAAGAAGAAACGATGTATAAAAAAAGGCGAAGTGGAAACTGTCCTGTGGCCTGATGAATCAAAATGTGAAATTATTTTGGGAAATCATGGATGTCACCTCCTCCGGACTAAACAGGAGAGGGGCCTTCCAGCTTCTTATCAGCGCACAGTTCTAAAGCCAGCATCCATGATGGTATGGGGGTGATTTGTGCACATGGCGTGGGTGACTTGCACATCTGTGAAGGAACCATTAATGCTGACCAATATATGCAGGTTTTGGAGCAACATATGCTGCCATCCAGACAGTGTCTTTTTCAGGGAAGGCCTTGCTTATTTCAACAAGACAATGCCAAACCACGTTCTGCACATATTAAAACAGCATGGCTCCATAGTAAAGGTGTCTGGATGCTAAACTGGCCTGCCAATAATAAACAATTTCTAAGTTTTAACATTTGATATGTTTTCTTTTTTACTTTTTTCAATTAAATATAGGGATGATTGATTGCTTGCACATCATTGCATTCTGTTTTTATTTGTGCTTTACGCAGCGTCTTAACTTTTTTGGAAACAGGATTGTATATGAAATGAACTGTATCGGAATTGTTTAACATGTAGAATATGTTGTACTTCATGAGTTATGAGGGGAATCTGCTGAAAATACACATTTCTTAAATCGTACAAAGATTTCCCAAAAATGTTTAGGAATTATTTGCAATTTGTGCAACTTCCTTTGAAAGGATGACAGCAGTGAGCCTCAGGTTAACTTTACTGTAACTTCAGGTCTCAGAGAATTTCTTTTTGTTCCTTGTTTTGACAGGAAATGTGATTTCCACCTGCAAACTGTTTGTTAGTGGATCTGTACTTGATGATCTGGGAACTAAAGGACTGCCAACAGACTGTCTTGAAAAGTAAAACATTTATTTGAAAAGATTGTCAGGCTACTATGCACACAATCTGTGTTACATTTACAGCTGATTTGTTACTGAAAGAGTTGCAATGTGCGTCAGATATTTAGCAGTGTTTTAAATTTATGCCATTTCTTCAGGCTGATTGTTAGTCTGAGTCAGGTGAAAGGGGATCCTCTGGAGGTGATTCCAAGCTCCAACCCCAAATCACAGCTTGATGTAGACCGAGAGGATGTAGCATGGCTCCTGAGAGAAGCTACGAATGACACAGCGCACTTTGTCTGTAATGAGTCCTTTAGCAAGAGGACAGTGGCGCAATTGAGCCCAAGACATCACCTTAAAGGTCAGTTCATAGGATGATTTTTAGTTTTAATGCTAATTCGATCAATGTAGTATCCTTGCTGAATGATGCTGATGAGTGAAATTCCTTTATTTAACTTAATTTGCACCCAAACATACAAGACAAACATTTATCCCAAGTTACATGACAAAAGCTGTCACTTAGAAACAAGTCGCACAATAACTTTGGAGATGTGCTGATCTAAACAAACTTGTTTTTTCTCATATCTTGTCATGGCAGAGGATGTGCTGTTTGTTGATCACTTGCCACAGTTTAAGAAACGTCTGCCATCTTTAAAAGCCAAATTGTCTCGACTGAGGACCCTGCCCGTGTCAGACCCACTCCTCACCACTGGAGGCGCCCTGTCAGAGGAAAGTATATTCAGGTCGGCAACAGGATTAGGGACGTCAATTTGTTGAATATACATGTAATTCCAGAAGCAAAAAGTTATTAGTTGAAGTATATCATTTTAACCACTGAATTATATTTTAGTTACTCAATATAGTTATTTACACATTTACAGTTTTAATTATTGCTTTTTTGTTTTGTTAATGATTCCATGTCTTCTAGCCATTGTGCTGCCTATGAGGTACTCCTTAAGGACGAGACAGAAAGCTCAAAAACCACTTTGAATGCTGATGAGGCATTCAATAAGGAGTTGTTGTTGAATGAAGAGGTAATAATAAGTGATGCTAAAACAGATAACTAATCTGTTGAGGAAATAATTTTTATGTAATAATGTATTTCTGCAATGTTATTCCCTTTTTAAAGTCCTTGATGTTACCTGTTGAAATGGATTCCTGCACGGTCAAAAGGGAAGATTGCATCCCCTTTTCAAATCTGTATAAATTGTTGAATCTTCTACCAGAATTGGTGGAGGACCAAACCCCTTGTCTGGATATACTCACTACAGGTGCTGGATAAGTATATCTTGGACTAACAGTTCCAGTCTAAAATGACTGTGAATGATCAAGTCCTGTGTCATTTGTAAGTAATTATGTAGAAATTACACCCTGGTCTTTCAGCAACTTCACTTGTCTCACTGGACACATCTCAGCTTGAAGAGCCGTTGTTGCCTCTCAATGACTCTCACTGTGAATTGAATGAAACCCTCAGGTCATCAGGTGTGTCTTTCACTTTACTGAAGATCTCACTTCCGTGTGTCCAGTCAGTGAATAAACAGAGTGGTTATCGACATACAAAACAGTCTTCCAAGAGAGGGATTACTAGAATGTCTCCCCCTCTCCTCTCAGATCATTTAATGTTGCATACTCAGATGGAGCTGGACCTACTCCTCAGCCTCTCTCCCAAACCAAGCCCGACTCATATCTGTCTGTCCCCCTCTCAACTACAACATGAGCAGGTCTCTCCGGTCGACAGACAGTGAGTCAACAGACTTTCACATCTACGTATTGACTGTCTGCAATGACACACAATGAAAAAAGCACCTTCAGGGCATGTTTACATTACAAACTCTTTGTAGACTCAACTTGGTTTGCATAATCATTCATTTAGTGATACATGGTCTTGGTGATTGTGTTGCAGTTTTTTTGTGTCCAAGAGAGATCAGGAGGAAATGGAGAGGGCAGTTTGGAGTGCAGAGAAGCACCCTCACTTCATACTGGACTTTCTTTTGGCAGGTAAGACTATGGTCCAGGATTTGAATGAGGTATGTGACATAACAAATGACCACGGATTAAGAATTAAAATGTGCACTCTTACTAGTTTACTTAAGTTTCCTCTGTCACTAGTCCTTTGTCTGACATTGCATTGGATGCAGCATTGCCTTGCTAAAAAGCCATATTCCCCTCTTTGCTAAACGCTAACAGAGCCTCAGAAGTCAGAACCCACTTTGCAGTTCCAGCCTTTGAATGAAGCCATGAAGTTATTGCTGATTGGTTGTGACAACACTTCAACACTTGGAGGGGGGATGGAACCTTTTGATCTGGGACCAATCACACCAGGGCTGACTGGCATGTATCCGGAAGGTTCCTGTGACTTCACTGAGCACATGACCACCCCAGCGCCACCCCACACTGTGGTGACACTGAGCAGTAGGACGGAGGATTTCACACCGCTACCCCTCTGCCAGACGGACGGTGAGTGTGGCTTAGATATTGTCCCGTTGCAGTCTGTCCGGCTTCCAGGTAGTTCCATCACAGCCTAAACACTATTGAGGTTATTGTGTTGTCTTCTTTTACAGATATTTTGAGTGAATTTGTAGATGACTCTAGGAAGTGTTATTTCTTCATCAGGCTGAGATCAGAACGATGTATAAATCAGTTTACTTATTACACACTGTAAGCACATTTCCTGCCACTCACTTCCACTGTGATTCATAAAACCATTGAAACTTTATATATATATACACACACACACACAGCTCCGGAAAAAATTGTCCGGGTGGCTGGTCCCAGACAATCTTAGAGGTGAAGATGCTGGATGTGGAGGTCCTGTGCTGGTGTGGTTACACGTGGTCTGAGGTTGTGAGGCCGGTTGGATGTACTGCCATATTCTCTTAAACACCTTTGGAGACGGCTTATGGTAGAGAAATGAACATTCAATTCACAGGCAACAGCTCTGGTGGACATTCCTGCAGTCAGCATGTCAATTGCACGCTCCCTCAAAACTTGCGACATCTGTGGCATTGTGCTGTGTGATGGAACTGCACATTTTTAGAGTGGCCTAAAACACACGATTTAGACAGATTTGTGAGAAATAGGCCTTTTGTGTACATGGAGAAAGTCTTAGATCGTTGAGTTCAGCTCATGATAAATGGGGGCAAAAACAAAAGTGTGGCGTTTATAATTTTGTTGTGTGTGTGTGTGTGTGTGTGTGTGTGTGTGTGTGTGTGTGTGTTCGTGGGCATCTGGCTGCAGCGGAGGTCTTGAATCTAGCTCTTCTCTCTGTCCATAGAACTGTCAGTTCCACTCGCTGAGATCAATGTCAAGTCCATCCTGAGAAATGTAACACAGATGACTGTGACATCCCATCAGGACAGAGGAAGAAATGAAAATACTGCTAAGGCTGGTACCACTACCCACGAGAGAGAGATATCTGGGAATACCGCCTTTTCAGCTCAAGCTGGTACCAATTCCCAGGAGAAAGAGAACACTGGGAATGTAGCCGTCACAGCACAATCATCTACTTTCTTCCAAGAGAAAGACAGGTCTGGGAATATGGTCTTTTCAGCAGCACCTGTTTCCCCTGGGAATATGAAAGTGTCAGCAGCACAGGCTACCACCACCAGTTACATGGGGAAATGTGACCATGCAGTTGGAACTCAGATGATGGAGCAGGTCATACCTGACCAGAGGGATGATGTATTAAAACACTCAACCGCCAGACCTGCTGTGAGAGACAGTCACAATAGTTATACTGTGGCTAAATCTCAGAAGATCCTGGACCCGCTATCCTCTTTCATAATGTTGAGGTCCCAACAGAGAACTGTCTCAGTGTCACCTCAGAAATATACAAGCACCCCAGGTAGTGTAACGTAATGATAGAATTCCTTTATGTACATACAGTAGTTAATCAATTTCAATTGAAACTCAAAGCAAACAGCATTTACAGCAACATGGGTTTAGAACGTGATACAAGTCATTTTCGCTTTTCTCAGTGTCACAGGTGATGGAGCTGACACCTCCGCCAGCCACCAAAGAACTGCATCATGGGTTAGAGGTTAAGCCTGTTGTCAATGCAAACAGTGCAGGAAATGACATCATTCAGCCTGTATCTAGTGACAGACATGACTGTGGAGTCATACACATCCAAGCCACAGGTACAATGTATTACTAGAGTACACATACTTTATTTTCATTTAAAGTATGTTGATAACAACATACTGTATAGTGACACGAGCCCATGTACTTCAATGATCATTCATCTGGGTAAGGGTGTGGGCTGTTAGACCTAAATCATTCAATCAGATCTGTTTACCAAAGCATAACTGAGCATTTGATGGACAAAAGGAGTCTCAGGGAAATGAATCATTAGACAAACATTCAAAGGACTCTTACCCAATGAAGCTCAGGGTCTGCTGGTTTTCTGTTCAACCAATGTCATTGTACTACTTTGTTGTTTTGTCCGACTTCACACCAGGTTTGTCTGAGTGGATACTTTGACCCCCCCCCCCCCCATCACCACCACCTTGGCTCATTGGTGTGACATTAGAATGTCAGACAGCGTTGCACCTTCATAGACTTTCCAAAACGAACATCTTTTATTGCACTACATAACCGCGGCTGAGAGCAAACCACACAACCATATACCACAAACCACACGGCCATACACCCCAAAACCACACGGCCATAGACCCCAAAACCACACGGCCGTAGACCCCAAAACCACGCGGCCGTAGACCCCAAAACCACGCGGCCGTAGACCCCAAAATCACGCGGCCGTAGACCCCAAAACCACGCGGCCGTAGACCCCAAAACCACGCGGCCATAGACCCCAAAACCACACGGCCATAGACCCCAAAACCACACAGCCATAGACCCCAGAACCACACGGCCATAGACCCCAGAACCACACGGCCATAGACCCCAAAACCACATGGCCATAGACCCCAAAACCACTGCTCTCCTAATAAATGATGACAGTATACCAGTAACTTTAAAAAGTACCACAGCTTTCAGCCACCTAGCTTAGAGGACCCAAACCACCCTGTTCATAATATACAGCTACTGAATTGCCAAATGCCGGCAATGCTGTGATCTGGCCCCAGCTAAACATGAAACGTCGCCAGCACAGCTTCTGCCGTCCCACCTTACTCTCGCTACATGCTCCTGCAGAGAGTCAGTTCCAGGCGTACCGCGAGCTGCGAGCGTTTGTCCTGCCCTGCCTATCCAGAGCCCGGGAGCTAGGCCTGACCAGCACGTCCTGTGGAGACTTCAGAACCCTGGAACCGGACCACACGCGATACCTCCTGAAACAACAGGAGAAGGAGCTCAGCGTGAGACAGGGCCAGGGTAAATCACGCCAAACATCGCCAGTCAGACACGGACCAGACTTGGACTCTGTTGGGTGGTTTTGCCGATTAAATTTTTTTCATGTGTTTAGTGGATTGCTAATCCGACTTAACATGTAAAAAAAAATATATATTTAATGTAAAAGTTATTTAACGTATCCTGCCTCCCTAATTCTGGAATCTCAACATGCCACGTGTTTATTGGTTGACCAAAATAATCAAGTGTATGGTGTTGTCTTACAGACCCAGAGGCCCTATACAACCAGCTGGCTCTGATACATGTGCTGGTGACAGTGAAGGACATGATCTTCAAGTGGGATCTAAGCACTGCGCTGGGTCTGTATGAGTTGAAGCAGGAAGTACAGCGTATTCCACAATGTTTTCAATACATCGCAAACCACAGTTCCTTTTTAGTCGGCCACTCTGTATTGGTTTAACGCTCAAACATCTTATTTAACTGACAACTTCAGTACAGTCACACTCTGAACAAGGTTTAGTGAGATGAAGAGCCTCAACTAAGCCTCAGGGAACGAAGGAGAGAAGGGCTTTTCCGGAGCGGATGTTTATGATCAGGTTGGCTGATGAATATCCACAGGAACAGCTTTCCCCCCCCACAGCCATTTTGAGGGAAATAACATCTTATATATTATGCACTGTAGTACCTGAAATTCCCATAGTAATATGCGTTAATAGTCGAATAGTGTGTTGTGATTGGCAGTGATCAGAACGCTGTGGGAGGAGCAGGAGGTTATACGCACAGTGTTCTGTACAGGCATTAGGCCCATGTGTGGATTGGACGTGCATGTGCCGTTTATGCGACAGTCTTGTCTGTTTTACCATTCTCGCATCTCGGATTGTTGCATTGCATCTCCATGACATTTAACAGCAGGTGTTGCCTGTCGGCGCTTGAGCTCACCCCACCAAAGCGCGGCTTCGTGTTGCGCATCTTTCAAGGCGGTGGCAGATTGATTGGTGCTGTGGAAAGCTGGATGATAACTCATACCATCTGTGTGCTTTCATGGCCCGGATGTCCTGCTCCTCCAAGACTCACTGTGTAGTTGTATGAACGGTTCCGGATTAGAGAGGTGAAAGATAAGCTGTAAGGTGGGCCTAACCCTAACCGCTCCTGGTTTCACGTGGCCTTTGTTCAGGGCTCGATTATATTAACGAGTGAATGACGGTGTGCGAGTGTCAAACACATGGTCTCTCACTGCGTCCCCTCCTCGGGGAATCTTGGTTCTAGACATGCATTAGTGTTGCTGTCTCTACACCTGACCTGTCCCTCTTATGGTCCTGCAACAGAGTACCTGTCGAAGGCCTCAGAGGCTTGCGTGGGGCAGAGTCTGAACACGCTAGTGAGGAAGCTACAGGTTGTACTGTACCTTAGGCAGAGGAACCAGGAGCCCAACACCAAAATGCTAGAACTCCAGGAAGTCCTGAGCACATGGGTGCAGAGGAAGAGCAGTGGGGCCCAAAACTTCCAAGTGAGTTTTCTCTCCTATCAAAATGCATTTAAATACTAGAAACTAGTTTTGCAATTAATTCAGTGTAACAGATCATGGGCACAGAATAAAATGGGTAGTTAATTAGGTAATTCAAGGTTCCAGGAGGAGGTTTTCAGGTGTCTCCGTGTGTAGGTTTTGGTGATAACGACGACTGACTCAAACAGGGATGTGGTTGTTAAAGGCCTGAGCCAAGTCAAAGGTAAGGGAAGTATCTTCTCTCTGGTTATGTTTCAGTGCCGAGCCAATTTAGGCCGTCACAAAGGTTGGTGAGAGGACAATGGAACGCAGGCTTTGGGGAATAGATCAGGGATGCTGTCATTGTAATTGAATCTAATAAAGTGGATATTTGTGTGTGTGACTGTGTGTGACTGTGTGTGACTGTGTGTGACTGTGTGTGACTGTGTGTGACTGTGTGTGACTATGTGTGACTGTGTGTGTGTGTGTGTGTGTGTGTGTGTGCGCGTTAGTGTCAGGCAAGACTGTTGTTGCCGTGAGTTCGGAGGGGAGGAGAACCAAGCTGGAGGTTGCAGTGCTGGTAGAGAGGTGTGAGCCTCCTAGAACTCCATCTATTCACCTTTGTGTATATAGGACCTGTTATGGAGAACATTCCCTTTCCTGCCCTCTCTGCTCTCCCAGCCTGCAGAGTTGCTGGTGTTTGGTGGTGTCTTGTCAACACCTGGGATCAGACCTCCCGTGGAACCGGTTCTCCCTGGTGGTGGAGTTTGACCACACAGAACACGCCCCCTGGGCCGCGGTCTGTGCAGAGAAGAACATCCCTCACATCACCTTTCGGACCACGATACCAAACCCCTCTGGTTCCTGTCAAACTCTGTTCATTTGAATGCGTTAATTGTATACTTGCAGTATCTTGTACAATTCTGAAATTGTCAATGAGTTGTGGTTATCAATTCCCCTTTCGCCCCAATCTGCACGTGTGTCTGTGTGAATTCATCAGAGAATGACAGTTGGGCCCTGGAACGCAGCGTTCCCTTTTTCCTGTTTGTGACTGAAAGTCTTCTCAGCTGCCCTCTGCTGCTGCAGATACTGGAGTCAACGTGGGTTTTGTTCCTATCGAAGCAGTAGGCAGCCATTGGCCTGGTGGTTGCTGTCACTTTAATGCTCGAGCGGGATGTGAATGCCATCTCTTGCAGGTATAATATAACCGTATTGGAGCGGAGCCACAGCCCGTCCTTACAGATTCTTGGAGGGACTCACCACTATGGAGTGGTTACAGTTGATGAGAGCACTGCCGTCATCATTCAGGTACGCCATTCAGGTACGCCATTCAGGTGTCCAGGACAGAGCCTTTCTTAGTCTTTCTTTTGAAAAATCTTATTAGTTGTGTACAAATGGGGATTCAGAATAATGTCTCTCCATCTCAGTGTTCTCCATGGCCCTTTGACCTGTGCAGAATGCCACATCACTGCCTTACTTGCTGTTTGAGGTTTCTGTGTAAGATTGTATGTGCTGTCGTGACACTGTGGGTGTGTCTGCTGTAGGAGCTGGAGGAGCTGTGTCAGGACAGGGCCTGTGAGGCTGTAGTGATGAGACTAACTGCCCTGTCTCTGCAGTACAGTCGCTGCTGGCTCATCCTCTACTGCCAGCAGGAGTCGGGGTACGCACGCACACGCACGTACGCACGCACACACGCGCACGCACGCACACACGCACCGCAGGACTCCCTGTTAACACACTCAGACACATACAGACACGGAAACACTCTGCACATTACACGATTGAGCTGTTTTTGTGATGGTTTCTGTGCTTGTAGATTGAAGAGTGAGGGCTTCAACAACTTGGCATTGGTTTACTCCTCTCTGGTGCTGTTTGGACTTGAGACTGAGGACTTGGATGTCAAGGTAAAATACACTCTGGAGTTCCCAACACTGGGTAGAAAACATTGTCACGTCCTAGTTTATGTTTCGTCAGGATTTGTAAGTTTGAGGGGTCCATGGACCCTCCATGTCAACAGGAATGTTGTTCCTTAGCACATCTTAAGTTGTATTTTATCTGAACACTGTGATCAGGATTCTTCCTGCAGTATAGGAAACCGTTTCCTTTTCATGTAATTTCATTTTACCGGGTGCCTATGTTATATGTTGAAGAGGGAGCTGAGGTAGAGGGGGGAATCTGCCTAGAAGGGACTTGGTAAATTAGTGGGTACAGGTCTGGGGTCATCTATGTAACGAGGGCCAGTTCAAGACGGTGGGTGGTGAAGGTGTACTGGTTACAGACGGATGGCAGTGTGGTAAATTGCATCTGATTGGGAGCTTTTTTTTTTGTCATACTTGGCAGTGTGGGTGAACCTGGCCTCATCGTGGAACCAGAAAACCATTCTGGCTGTAATTTCTAACTGAATTAATTTGGAGCTCTTGACATGCTCCTACCTATGTTTAGGGGTCAAGTCAGTTGAGGAAGGCTCTGTTTGAAAGGCATACGTTTAGTTCATTCTGTTGTGTTTACGAGAAGGTGGAGGTCAAATAGGTTTTCAGTGAGGGGACAGTTATCACATGATGGTGACATCTGCATGAAGGTTGCTAAGGGAGTTGCTGGCAGCAAGTTCAACATCATTAAGAAACACGGAGAGTCGGGTCGGCCTAAGACTCCAGGAATGTATTGGATAAGAACGGTTCCTGGAACATTACGTGATTTCTGTTTACTGAGCATTGACATTTTAATGACTGCTTTCCCTCAAACCTAGGTGGTGATTTTAACACAAGTTGTGGACATCGCCAAATGGATCTGCCAGATAGCCTTCCACACACTGCTGTCTAGTGACAGAGATCCTCTGAACTACCTGGACAGAGAATGGTTATCTGTATTGCCCTCAGAGGTGACTAGTTACTATAAAAACGTGTGGAAATTCAATACTGTTAAGTTACTCTGGATAAGAGGGTCTGCTCAATATTCGTAACTTATATTTAACAAAAGCACAATTATTTGTAAGACAGTCCAAAATGTCTGTTTGTGTCAATCTGTTTGTAAAAGTTGCATCTGCACTCTGTTAGTCAAACACAAGGCCAGTCCATAGAAACAAACTGACATCTTGTGTCAGCAGCTTCGGGTATTTCTCTTCTCTCCATTGTCTACATCATTGTCGTAGTTTATTCAGAATCAAATTTACTGTCATCATTTAGTTAATTACTGATGTGAGGAAACAATTTAAACATAGTTCTCCCTGTGGAGGCATTTTAGGTCAGTGGTTTTCAGTGATATTGCCTGCTCCTCCCCAGGAGGAGTGGTGCCTGCTCGGCTTCCCCTGTGTGAACCCCCTGGTGGCCCAGCTGATGTTAAAGAGGAGCCCGTCTTTTCACTGGCTCCTTGGGGCCTCCCTTTCCCAGCTACAGGCCCTATTCCCTGAGGTCCCTCTCAAAGTACTGAAGGTGACCTGGTCCGCCATCTCCTCTGGTTTCTCAGTCATTACACTGCCATAGCTTTACAGAATCTAATTAACATTCACATAAAATGTAAGTACAATTTTCCTTTCACACGATCAACGAGTTTCTCTCACTGGGCCATAAGGCAAAACACATGCAATGAGCGCACCCCTGTTTACTTACATAGAAATGTATGTATCTCCAGTGCAAATCTGGACAAGAATGTTGTTCATCTAGATAAATCTCTAGCACTCTAAACATGCTCTTTGTCTTGTCATACACCTCACCTTCACTGGGAAGAGAATATGGGGTTGTATATTTTATAAATTACAGTGTATTTGTTAATTCCTTAAAGCAGCTGCATTCTCGTCATAATAACCCTGTCATCTATGGTGCTGCACTTTGACGAGGGTGGAATGTTGATACTAGAAGTGACATTTGTTATTGTGTTCAATATCTTCCTTACCGTAGCTCTTCAGTGACATCACGTCTCTGTACAAGCTGTCTGCCTCCTCTCCAGAGTCTCCCACTGAGCTCAGACATCATAGAGACTACGGTAACCCCACCAACCCTTGGCCCACCAGCCAAGACAACCCTCACACCCATCCTGGGGGACACACACCTCATGGCCGCCCTAAACCGTTGAAACCCAGCAGCTTCATCACTGGCTCTCCCCGAGCTGAGAGTGGGGAGTGGAGCCTCTATAGACAAGGTTCGCTCGAGGCCAAGGAGGACAGCCCAGACTTCCAGGTGGACTTGAGTCGCTGCTTCAGATCCCAGCCGGTCCCTTTCCAGCAGCCCTGGAGGCTCAACCCATTGGAGGCTGAGGAGCCGAGCACCGAGGAGAAGTTTGTGGGATGGAATAGAGTAGAAGAGGAGTGGACGGACAGAGTACCCCTGGTGCCCTTTGGTTCGCCCAGAGATCATGCAGCAGGGGATCCGTTTCAAACAGGCCCCTCATCCCCGTTTAGCTACAGAAACAACCAGCAGAGACCAGTGTGCTCCGACAACCAGGGAGCCTCCTCTACAGTAGCCCGTGGTGACCTGCAGCAGTCCCCTGACAACCACCACCCAGGCCTGACTTCACCTCGAGTCGCTCTGTTCTGGGGGAGCCGCCCAGGTAGCCCCTATAACAATACCTGGGCCGGGGGAGACGTGAGTGTGTCACCTGGCTACGGCACCAGTTACAGGACGGAGAGGAAGAGGAGGGCGGAATGCCCAGCCATGATTGGACGAGGTAAAGACCGAGAGCAACGTATTACAGCGCTCATAAGGCACTAAAGGATTGAATTAGATTTAGATCCGATTACAGGGAAGATACGCTACCAGGGGTGCCTTGCCTTGTAGGTTTCAGGTTAGGGTTAGGGATGTTCCCAGCATTGCCTCAAGTGTGATGAGAACACATTTATGTAGGTACATGTAAGCCCTTGCAAAATTGTGTTGTATGTTTTGATTCCATGTATTCTTGCCCTTTCGTCTTTTTTTTCATGCAGTTTTAACACCTTTGAAAAGGGGAAAGCTACGTTATGAGAAGGTGCCTGGCCGGAGGGATGGACAGACAAGACTGAGGTTTTTCTAAAGTGCCTCATCTTTGAAATGGTGTTGAACAAGAGCTTACATGGATCAGTCAGACACTTGGGCGGTCTACAACAACCCTTTATGTGGTATGGAAGACATACGAGTAGCGAGCCATGACTCCCTTCAGGGCCAGAGTGGAGTAGGCCAGAGGGGTTTTTAGACAGTTTTACTTCTCAACAGTTTTTGGGGAAATTATTTTAAAAAATTGGAAGGAAATTGTGATCCACATTTTGTGAATAATTTTTATTAATGTAAATAGTTTTGTGTCTATTTACATTTAAAAATACATGTTAAATATTCATCGTTCTCTGTTATGCCAGGACATTTTTTTATTAAAGCATACCAGTATCTAAAGCTTTGTACACAATTTTTATTTGTGCCAGAACGTATGAGGAATTCTATCAGCAATATGAACTTGACCAGATTCATATTTATGAACACAACTTTGTGTATGACTGTGATCTCCATGAGGTGAAATGTGAGTGTACATCTAATAGTCTTCAGCCTAGTCTAAAGCCTTTGGTTCCGTGACCTTTCCCTAGCAGTCCAGTGTTTCCATGGTTATTGCTTCTAGCTATGCTGTACTGAGAAGCAGCAGGTGGACTGGACAGCAGGACAACAGTCAAAGCTCCATTCACAAACACAGCCCCTGTGTTTACCAACAATGAGGGACATTTCACAAAGATTGTACTGCCCCCAAATTACTTTGGTTACAACTTGTAAAACGACTTTATTATCGTGTCATACAGACACTTAATTTCAATGTGAATGGGTGTTGAGACATTTTGCAGGGCAACAATGAGATGTACGAATGATGTGATAATGTAAACTTACATTTTTTTATTAGTATTTGCTGGTAATTGTAGGGAAACTGGATTGTCCCTGCAATAAATATAAGAATAATGTTGTCCCTGTAATCATCTGTAATTTAGTCCATGACAGTCTGACCTAATACATTGATACATTTAGCCAAAAATGGCTTGTATTCGTCTCTTTATGACCAAGATTAGATGAATCGTTCAAATACATTATTATTATAATTATTAATAATGTTATGTTTCACATAGAACGTGCTTAGTATTTCACAATCAAATATTTTATGGAGGTTTTATTTTTACTGCTAAAAGTGATAGTTTCCCTCTCTTTTATTTCGGAGCTCCTAAGGTAGTTTTTCATTTAGAGCAGTTTGGCCCTTATCACGGTTTCTCAGAGTGTGGAGAGGGCTTATCTTCACGAGCCAGCAGACTGAAGCCTGCTCCCGCAGGAATGAGCCTCAGACAAAGAGCCCCCTGGGGCATTGATTCCTGCCAGCAGCAAACCTCCTGTGTCCATAACACACACTCCTACACTCTTACACACACACACACACACACCATAAATAATCACCTAGCTAACATTTAGTTTTGGTTATGTCTCTGGCCACATCGCCGTAACAACAAGCCACACAAAACAGCTAAAAAGGAGGGTTTTTAATGGCAGGCTAAACAAAAGCAGTGGGAGAAAATGGCTAAAGAAGTGGAGGCTAAATCAACATCAGTGTAATGGTCCAGTAATTGGTCCTGCCTGCAACGCTTTGGTACTGGAGTGAATAGGAGACATATTGTGAGAATTAACAGGCTGTTCAAACCTAACCTTTAGAGCAGAATTCTTTCCTGACCACTGCTTCAAAGGTCAAGCTGTGACTGATATTTTTCACTCTGTTCCTCTAGATACAGTAATGTGATTGAACAGGCAATTGATGGCAATGTTAGTTGAAAGGAGAAATGAACACTTATTGTTGCCTCTGCATAGTTGTCTGCTCTACAGTATTCCTCTCTTATTGCATTTCCTTTACTAATGTCTTTTTGTCACTTCTCCATAGTATGTTGTTTTTTTTCAGTCGTCTAGCTGCTTGGCTCTTTACCTCCCACATGCCCTCTGCTTGTATTATCATGGCCATAATGGGGGGGGGTTCTGCTTGTATGATCATGGCCATAATGGGGGGGGGGGTTCTGCGTGTATGATCATGGCCATAATGGGGGGGGTTCTGCTTGTATGATCATGGCCATAATGGGGGGGGGGTTCTGCTTGTATGATCATGGCCATAATGGGGGGGGGGGGGTTCTGCTTGTATGATCATGGCCATAATGGGGGGGGGGTTCTGCTTGTATGATCATGGCCATAATGGGGGGGGGGGGTTCTGCTTGTATGATCATGGCCATAATGGGGGGGGTTCTGCTTGTATTATCATGGCCATAATGGGGGGGGTTCTGCTTGTATTATCATGGCCATAATGGGGGGGGGTTCTGCTTGTATTATCATGGCCATAATGGGGGGGGGGGGTTCTGCTTGTATGATCATGGCCATAATGGGGGGGGGGGGGTTCTGCTTGTATGATCATGGCCATAATGGGGGGGGTTCTGGGAGAGAGCCACAGTTAGCTGGCAAATGTTGAATGCTGCCGAAAGGAGGCAACACATCCTTATTTTATAACCTGCGTTTTACCGGGTAGGTTCCCTGAGAACCACATTTCCATTTACAGCAGGGCCCTGTGAGCAATAAGGGCTAACCTCCTTGCTTAAAGAACAGATAATTCCCACCTTGGCTGCGCTAGGATTTCATCCAGCATCCGTTGATTATCGGTCAAATGCCCTGGGCCTAACCGCTATGCTACCTTACAGGTTGGAGCAATGTGTTCATTCTAATAATTGTCTTGTGCCCTGGCCCTGCTAGGTCTGACCCTGGCCTGCTGAAAGGGACAGAGGCTGGCTGGCTGAGGGGGCCGCTGGTCACTCTGAGTGTGTCTGCAGACCTGAGGCCGAGTAGAGTGGAGAGAGAAGGGGACTGGGGAAGCATCACCGCAGGTGCAGCCCCTTGGAAGTGCAGCAAGACCCATGAATGGCAGCAATTCAGAGGTGGCCCCATTGGGCCTGTTCTCCAGGCCCCAGCTCTAATCCCAGGCCCTAATCGGATTATGTAAATTCCTTCTCCGCACAGAGACTTTTATGGAAGGCTGCGTCTTTGAAACAACACTTGAAGGGTGTAAAAAAAGAAGAGAAACAATTGGTTAAACTAGACGTCTAAGGAACGTGGGAGGGGCAGGAGTGTGTAGGAGAGACGTGGCAAGGAGGAACGCTTGGAGAGATGGTTCAGCTCATGCTTGTGACCCAGGAAGGGGCTCTGCCCGTCCCCCTGCTCGGTCCCCCTGCTCGGTCCCTCTGCTTGGTCCCTCTGATCCACCCTGTAATTTATGTGTGGCTCCTGGAATGGCTCAACACGATTACCATAGTCATAACAAAACCCACATTGTTAAACTGTCAATCTGGATATGGTATTTTTACCTTTTGTGTCCCAATCAGAGTGAGTTCAATGGTAGCAGGGCTGGCAATATACACATTTTACTAAACGGTTACCCATGGTTGATGTTTCAACATAGAAGGGAACAAATTGTGAGGGAATGATCAGGCAGGGAAACGTCTCAGTTTTGCCTCAACAGGAATTTATTAAGCCTGATGTGACCTGTGGGAGTTAAATGATGTATTAAAGGTATTTTAATGAAATTGTCCAACAGAAACTAGTGGATAAAATGCAAGCAAAGTTCCCAAATACTATTTCAAATTGTTAAAGTCGTGTCATTTGGCTAACCCAGTGGGTGTCTCTTTGTTTACAGACAGAACACAGACAGTGGTCAGCGGTTGGAAACATCCCTCCTGAGTTGTTCACCTAGCACAGTGCAGCTGACTGGAGTAGAGGCTCAACCACAGCACACGTCACACAATAGGGGCTCACCCTGCTATAAAATGTGAGATGCGTGAGCCAGCCTTCTCCCCCTCTCTCTCTCTCTCTCTCTCTCTCTCTCTCAGTCTCCATCCTTCCCACTCAGACAGGCAGAGAGAGAGTGTGAGAACGCTGAACTGACTGGACCTACTACACAGGAGTGGACTACTGCAGAAGACAACACTAATGACCAGGGTCATACACACTCATTGGACCTGATACCTGTCTTCACGCTACAGAACTTAAGAGGTGAGATAAGGGACGATTTATGGATTTTTCGTTTTCCTCACCTGAATGTCATGTTCTGGAATTGGTGCAGAAAGGAATTGTTGGAGTTTTTATTTCTTACATCTAAAGAATAGTTTTGTCCATTTTTGTTTCATATTTGAAAAGGATAGTTGTTGAACACCTCAGAAGTGTAGTAATTTATATGCATGCTAATCATGACCAACACCACTGGATCCACTGACTGAAGGTCAGACATTTTCCCTAAAACATCTCTTATTATTCTGGTCTTTTCTGTCTTCTGAAGATGAAACTGTATTAGAATATCAAATACATTCCATCAGTCTCAGTTTAAAGTATATACTACTATTTTAATGTGATTTTTATTTACAGTGTAATGCATATATTTAAGTATTCAATAAGATTCTAAATATTGGTGCAATTTTTTACTTAAAATGGCTCCATTTGGTCTGACCAAGCTGTGCCTCTGGGAATAGGAGACCATTTTGGACTAAACACCAGAGAAAAATATGGTTCTGTTCCATAACTTTGAAACAACATGACAGTTCTAGACTACTGTAAACAAAAAAAACTGTTTTTTTGGTAAAGTTTAGCAAATTGGAATTCAGTGTTGTGTGACCCACCTTTTAAAGTCCGTACAACATTTTTATGACTTCAGTTTTGAATGCACTGAAGAGGTGTGTCGGAAAATACTTTTCCCCCCAAGTTCCACATCTTGAACCTGCCATTACTCCTCCCCTGGGCTTCAGTTCAGTGCAGTGCACTCTATTGGCATCAACAACAACGCCCCGCTTTGCTCTCCAGTAGAATGGTAGCACCATCATGGCAGTTTGAATTCTGTGTACGTTTCTCTCAAACGCTCTCTTCCTCCGTTAGAACCGCACAATGACCAGGAAGGTGTTCACCAACACACGAGAACGGTGGCGGCAGCACAACGTCAACACCGCCTTTGCCGAGCTCCGCAAGCTCATCCCGACCCACCCGCCGGAGAAAAAGCTGAGCAAGAATGAGATCCTGCGGCTGGCCATGCGCTACATCAACTTCCTGGTGCAGCTGCTGGAGAGTCAGAGTGGCCAGCCAGCCTCGCACTCCCCCACTGCCCTGCTGACCTTCCTCAGGGGCAACGTGGAGCGGCTCCACTCCTCCAGGACCTGGGGCCTGGCCAGCGACACCGACGCCCCCTCCCCTGGATCGAGCTGCGACAGCACTGAAGCCTGGTAGTGTGCTTCTCGCTCTTTCCCCTGATAGGCGATTGTCTCTTTGGAGTGAAACTGTGTGTCACCGTGCAAAACCACCCATAGACTGCGTTCTGTGACACTTGAGGAGGACGTGGTGGTGAGGACAGGCGGAGGATATTCGTGTGGCGTTTGAGGATGATGCCAATCCCTGGTGAATGGAAGAGATGGATTTATTTAGCTACACTTTGATGTTGAAATTATCACGTGGGAGGATGGGAGCCTTGTGAAATGTAATCTGTAATCTGTAATCTGCATGTGGCTTGGATGTATTCCCTCCGTCATGTGTGTTTTTCTTGTTGGTTGGGAAAGCTGTCCACTTCCTTAGGACACATTAGGACAATTTAAGAGAATTTATTTTGGAAGAGTAAGAGAGGAAATCTTGTCCGATTCACAAAACACTGGGGATGCAATTACAAAAGCTAGGGGCACTTTTTTTTGTTAAATTAAGACTTTATTATTCTGATTCTGACCTTCCTTATTTGCAAAGCGCAATTATTTTCCAATCCTGCAATATGACCAGATTTCTTGAGTGACACATTGCTGGTATATGTTTTGATTACATATTGATTATTGGCATGACAGGGATTTTTCTGTTTGATAACTGACAATCCTTGCTGAAATACATTTCAATTGTAGGAATATATTGTGTTAACAGCTAAAATGAATATTTTTTGGTCTGTCCTCTGTAGTATTTATTAATTCTGCTGTTTTTGTACCTCAAGCATGTCATGTAGCCAAAGATTATTATTTGACCTTTTGACAGGGCTATTGTGATAATTTCCTTATTTGTTGTTAATTATGTTGGTTAAATATTATGTTGTGAATAATGTTATTTATTGGAACTATTTATTTAATAAATAATTTGTTAATTTAACATAATGCATTGTTTGAATTTGTCAAAAGTAAGATAATACACAACCAAACTACAGAAAATGTCAAATGCAATTTAGTATCATGCCATTGTATTATGGTAGGGAAAAAAACCACTGCCACTGTGCATCCATGTGTACTAATGTAAGTGAAACAACAAAGTGGTGAGCCTGTAAGTCAAGAGTACAGCTGCACTCTAGTAATGCCCTTGTTTCCTCTCAATTGGGCCTGTAAGGGCCATCCATCTGATTGTCTGCAAGAACCTTCGGACCGCTGTGCGGACACAGACACCAGCCCTGACCTCCAAACCTTTATCTAGTGTCCGAGGGGAAGAGTCAAAAGACAGCTTAACTTGTGCCCTGGAGCCACCCAGGTCAGCATGTAGTCAAACTCGGACCACTGACCTAACAAGGCAGATGCAGCACCGCCATCCTAGGGTTTATATGGCCTCTTGAATGGTGTGTTTTCATCCCCTACTGCTACAGAATCTTGGATGCCAGGGTTGGATACAAAAGCTTGGTCTTTTCTCTTTCCTAAAGGTTACGTGAAATAGTTAATTATTTTATACTTTCCCTCGGTATAGATGTGCGCGTATTATGAAATTACGAAACTTGAATTTGTGTATTTTCTTGTAAGTTGAATCATGGATTACTATGTTAGTACTCTATAATTTAGAAAATATGCAACTTTACCCTTTTTCTTTACATTTATGTTAATCTAATAAAAGTAAAAAGCATACATTATCTTGACAAGTACCGGAAAGTACCCATTGTTACCTCCACATAATTTAATGTAAATTACCAGTTGAAACAGTGATGTGAAATGCCAATGATTGGCGAACAAACGGAAAACTAAGTGTCCTTGTTTCACCCTAACATCATCCCGTATCATCCGCTAAAAGAGACAATTACACCCCAAGGTCAGACATCTACAGTCGTATTTCTGCCTTGTCAAACCAGCCTGAATGAGCTCATCATTGTTTAACATTTAACCAGGATACAAATCACCTCTTGTCACAGTTTAAAATCTGCCTCAGTCCTGCAAGTTCCAAGAAGCTGCAACTACTGAGCTGAAGAGTAAACAGTGAGTTGGTTTAAGGCTTTAAGGCCTTTTCTCCACCACCATCAAACCTGCTAAGGGTGTGTTAACGGAGCAATGTGCAGCTGCTGTAGAATGGGCAGATGACAACCTTTTACCCATTCTGCTTAAGACTGGAGTCATTCTGCATTTGTACAATTGAACTACAGTCGCAACAGGTTCCATATCTGCTACATCCCTCTTCAGCCTTCCTCAGTCACAACACAGCACTCAGGTCATTTGTCATGTGTCTACATTCAAGTCCTTTTTGCTGTACTAGTATTGATATATTGCAGTGATTTTGTTGTTTCTCAGTAAATTGTAGCAGGCTCAATAAAGGTGACATATGCAACATTAGGTCTTCAGTGTAATGATACTGAATCAATATGTAATTGACCGTCATTTTTACAATATAGGAAGAAAACGTCCAATATAGTAGATGTTTCTCTGACAACTTTAGCAGGATTACGTCAAAACTCACTAGCAACTGAAATCAAATCTGTATTCTGCTCATCTCCTCATCCAAGTATATTTGCCTGATTGACTATTCTCTCCCAAGTACGGGGGTAATGGTCTATTGAGAGCACATTTTCTTATCTGGGTCTAACACACTGTCTGAATCTGTTATCACAATGGACCAGATCAGTGCAGGCAGGCCCTCTCTCTCCCGGCTGAGGCACCATAAAAAAGAATTTCTGGATCTGGGTGCCAACCGATAGGCCCTGAGCTCTTTATCCCCTTAAACCAATTCACACTCTGCATGTTTAAATATTTCAGTCCTCCCCCTCCTCCTTCCCCATCGCTACTCTCCCTCCCCCTCTTTTCTTCCTCTCTGTTGCTCTGGTCTTCCCCCAGCATGGAAAGGCAGAGGAAGGCAGACCAGTGAGCAATAGATGCAGGTGCAGGCTCATCGGGGGAAGGGGGACCCCATTGTTGGCTGGACATCACCCTCTCCTCTGGAGCACTTTCGTACAAGGCCCGTTGCTGAAAATCCCACATTCTAATCAGATTATGCAAATGTCTACTTCAAAAAGCAACACGCTGTAACTCACACCCTGGGATGATAGAAGGAGAGGGGCTGAGAAAGAGTGAGGGGCAGAGAGAGAGAGAGAAACAGATAGATAGAATGAGTGAGAGTGGGAGGTGAAAGAGAGAAATAGATCAGTACTAAGGATGATTAGCAAGAGGAATGACAGCAGAGACAGACAATTGGAGAACCACTTTCAACACATTTTGTTTTCATACCGAACAGTGCAGAAAAAACACTATGAGTAGCCAAAGACAAAAACAGGAAGACTGACTTTCTTGCAGGGAGGCAAATGAACCATTCAACTCCTTATTGTTTTCCCAGGCACTGCTGGACCCAATGTCAAAAGGAATCTACAATGATAATGAGGGAGTCAGAGTGCTGCGGCTGAGATTTAGATTTAGACCCTTGCAGGAGGTGACATTATTTCCCAGAGAAAAACTGCCAGAAAACAACAGCATCCTAAAGGCTGGTAGACCTGGCCTATTCACCCAGCCCTGACCCTGGAAGAACACTTTGGCTTTAAATTCTAACCAGCTGTCTCATTCAGCTTATTGCTCTTAGTGCCAAATATCACATATCATAGAGAAAGTGGGTTAAATGAATAGGGTCAAATGACTGCACTATATAGTATAAAACTATGCTATAGTTGAAAAGTACTTTGTTTGCATGGGTCTGTTCCCACTTATAAGATCATCCCAAACATAATAGTTACACAATTTCCAGTGAGGACTTCTACTCATTCTACTCATTCTTATCTCTGTTATAAATCAGCTAAGATTCACAATACAGAATATTCCTAAAACCCATCCCAAAACCCAGCGGATGACTCTCGTCTCTGGTAACACGTCATCCCAAAACCCAGCGGATGACTCTCGTCTCTGGTAACACGTCATCCCAAAACCCAGCAGATGACTCTCGTCTCTGGTAACACGTCATTCCAAAACCCAGCGGATGACTCATCTCTGGTAACACGTCATATGATGATAGCAACAATGACTCAGCTGGTACTTCAGTAATGATTGCTAGATTTGAACAACTAATAGAGTGATTTCAGACAGGTCAACCCACTCGCCATTAAGCTGACAGTGTCTAGGTGTGTGTATAATCAAACATTTACTTTAGGTGACATAGGAGACACTCTTAGCCAGAGTGACTTACAGTAAGTATGTTTTAAGAGAGCTAGGTGAAACACTGTATACAGTTATCTTGTGAAAAGCCTGCAGTGGATACTGATAGACTTCTGGACCCTATAGTCCTACACAAGCACTTCCCTCTGCCAATTCTATCCACTTGGCGTTCACAGCTCTGTGTCAGGATTGCTTCCACTTTGCCCAGTCAATTCTCTTCTGAATCCTGGCACTCTACTAGTGAAACCAGCATCTCCTTGAAGCAAGGACTGGAACAGAGTGCCTGGTATTTTATATAATGTTGAGCATTCCTCAGGTGTACACACTGCACTTCTATAGTCCACACCTGGAAAAGGCTGTCTGCAGCCTCACCATCCTGTTAATGTTATTATATCAATAATACTACTGATTAGTTGTCATTTGTAATGTCTTCTTTTGAAGGACACAGTGAGATGACAGCCAATACACACCTCTGATCCTTACATACTGGGACTTCTACTAACCTGGCACCCTCCTGCCAAATGTAAAGTTGGTTCGAGTAATTCACTTCAAACCCACCCACCCAAGCCCATACCAAACATAGGCTATTACAAAACCACACTTACCTGTAGGACAACAAAACAAATATCAATTTGTATTGTAGTAAAAAATATACTTTCTCCAAAATCAACATTATGTAATATTTTGTGTGAAAATGTGAGAGAAAATCCCAATTGAATCTATCCGTTTGTATAACATGTCCTTGAGGGTGAACACTTACACAATCTACACTGCATAATAATTAATCTTCTTGTTCGATACAGTAAAGTACATATTCCAGCTCATTTAATCCAGTCACAAGTAATGTTAAGCATATTCTTCTATTCTATTCTTCTATTTTCTTGACTTTCCTCCTCGTCAGGGAAAGTGATGGGTTCCCAACAGCATCCGAATTTTAGTCTCATATTGTAAAATTCTGTGAGATATTTTAGTTCATTCCCTGGTAGAAAATAAATTATAGGCTTAACCCTTTGAACTTGTTCTGTCAATTATGTAAATAGGTAATCCTCTGTGAGGCTGTGTTGGGTTTTTATAGTACCCATTTTGATTATGTTATAGAACTGTGGCAGATAACATAGAGCATTAGAGCATTGGGCCAGTAACTGAAAGGTTGGCGGTTTGAATCCCCAAGCTGGTAAGCTGAAAAATGTCACAAGGCCTTTGAGCAAAGCACTTAACCATAATTGCCATTCTGGATGTAAGTTTCTGCTAAATTACAAAACGTAATTACATCTTAGAGTGGAGGATTCTACTCAGGGCATTTCCTAGTTACAGTACATGCAATTATTTCAGGGAAATACATGATTCTGGTGGTTCACATTCCGTTAATTTGTAGTTTAACTCTGTGTTTTTCAACCCTGCTCCTGGAGGCCCCCTGCCCTGCATCTCTCTCTCTGCCCTCCCATACCTGATGTAGCTCATCAAGGACTTGATAATGAGCTGATCATTTGAATCAGGTGTGATAGAGCAGGGAGAGATCTAAAACATGCAGGGCAGGGGGCATCCAGGAGCAGGGTTGAAAAACACTGATTTAACTCAATCTATTTCCTTCCGTCAACTAATTTAAATAGTCTTCAGGTGTGAATTTCAATCTATATAGTTTCCATTCTGACACAGAATAAGATGGCAGCAATCATAACTTACATTTGTCATAGTATTGTTAATAAAAATACCACAACAGATTTCTTTACTGTGCTTTTACTTTCAGTATATTCTTCTTTCATAATGTTCAGAGTGCATCCCCAAATAATATTGACATTGGCATGAGAGAATGTAAGTGTAGCTTTACACGGTAAAAGAAAAAGAAATGTATTGAAACAACACAAAATAATCGACAAAAATATGCCCATGCCATTTAAAGAAAAGAGCCAACAAACACTTCACCTTTATACAACTTTGGAGTGACATTTTGTCAAATTTCTGTGATTTCATGACTAATGAGGTTTGGCAAAGCCAGTTTTATTTATATCACCATCGTTTAGTTTTGCCTTCTTCTTTGACCTTCCACAGCATGAGCTCCATACAGGCAGTTGCATCCTGTGCAGAGTCATGGCCCCCCACTGGAACAGACAGGAACAACATTATTTCTGCATACGACAGTAGAGAAGCTTCCCTGCACCTGAAAGGCATCATTCCCTGCACCTGAAAGGCATCATTCCCTGCACCTGAAAGGCATCATTCCCTGCACCTGAAAGGCATCATTCCCTGCACCTGAAAGGCATCATTCCCTGCACCTGAAAGGCCTTGTATTAGGAATGATTCTCATGTCAGCAAATTCTAGCCTGATGTGTGACAACAATAAGTTGTTTTTGATGTCCCTATTTTCACTAGAATTCTAAAGCTAAGTCCAAATTCAGATATTTTCACCATCCATCACAGATCTTTTTCTAGAAGATCTGAACAGAATTCGTCTACCAATTTAAGAGTTGCTTTAGAACAGATTTTGTAAGTTTTTGCATTATAATTTCAGAACATTTCATAATACTTCTAAAGTTCCACAACATTTCTTCCCATACATCATTTTCAGTGCTTACAAAAGCACATTCTAAAATACTGTTTCAGGTAACACACTATTGGACAACAGAATCCAGATCATCTTTTCTAATGGAAAGAAGCTGCAGCCACACTCCCTTCCAGTGGTCTTCTCCTCAAGCCCTGTGATGAACAACTGCAGACAGGGGACAGGTCAACCATTCTCATTTCCTAGTTGAAAGAAATTCTACACAACTCAGTCCATTTCTGTTAATGTGAGAAAACCAGCGATGACCTGCGCCAGGATTCAACACGCTATCACCATCACTGCAATATAAAGTTCACAATATGGAAACACTAAGCTGGTTGAGCCAAAGTAAAAGGTAAAACACTAACGTGAGAGGGAACTGGAATAGAGTAGTTTTGAATGTGAACTTGCCATTGTGACAATATACCTAGCTTCCACATAGCTCATTTAACTGTAAAGGAACACAGCGGGGGGGGGCTTGTGTGAGACTTCAGAAAAATATTAACAAAACACCTTTCCCCATCTACACCCATGGTCAGCTTGACAGTACACAACAACACCCAGTGGATGGACGTCCTGCCCCTTGCCAGAGACTTGTTCAACCCACCACTCTCCTGGAGGATCCTCCTGAGGTAGTCTGCCGTGAGGCTGTGGAGGGTCATCTTATGAGGCAGGCCCAGGCGGTGGGGGAAGGACACAGAGGTGTCCACCACGGTGCCATGGAACAGCTGAGACAGGCAGGCAGGCAGGCGAGGGGGGGGGGCGCACGTTTTCACGATGGGGAAAGGAGGGGCGCACGTTTTATGGGCCAGTTTCCCCAGACATGGTAGAGAATATAGTTCAATACAGAAACCTGCATTTGCCTAAAAAGCTTAGCTAAAGGAGATGGCAACAGGTAGTTCATTCACTTACATGTTTTAATCATTAAATAATGCAACACGTCTCACCTTCAGGGCACAGAGGTCGGCTTCCAAGCCATGGCCAATCAGTATGGTCTCTGCACTGACAAAGCTCAAAAGAGTCTCCTGAACATCTTGGATGGACGTGCTTGACCCCCTTATGTCATCTTCACTAATACCTGAGAATCTGAGCAGCAGAGAGCGCACATTTATTCCATGCAATGTGTGTTTAAAATGGCAGTGTTTGTAAAGGTTAATACTGGAGTCTTGTGGCCCAACCTGGTGTTGTAGTCAATCACTTCATTAGCCGGTTTCACAAAGGTGTCATAGACCACCTGCAAACTGGAGTTAACAACAGTCACCCTGGCCAGCTCCAGACCCAGAGTGGTATAGCACTGCATGCAAAAAAAAAAACCAATGTATTATTAAAACTACAACCAGTGTGAACTACAACCCAACCTCAACTGACATGTCATCCAATATGCTGCTCATGAATCTGATGAACTTGGATCTCACCATTTCACAGTCAACCGAGAACACCCCTGGGCAGGCCGTGTCCGTCACAGGTTTAGGAAGGGTCGTGACAAAGTTGTCCAGGCTCACTGCATCGTGCACGTGCAACTGAGAGGCAGACACACGAGAGGGGAAACATACAACATGTTCCGTGACATCTCTGAAGTGTCTCAAGCTCCGTTCTTCTTACCTGGAAAACTTGGCAGCCCGGACATCCAACCACACCCTCGCAGCAGCTGTAGCGCGTTTCCACTCCACCCGGTACTGTGCAGTAACAGCAAGTAACTCAAACAGGCTTACATTTCTGTATTCGGGAATGAGGAGCACACGCTAAAGCGCCCTCACCTTTATTCTCGACTCCTTTTCCAGAGTGGTAGTTGCACTCCTCCTTGCGCATGTGCTTTCCCATTTGGTTCACAGAGTAAGTGGCCCCACACCGACAGCAAATTCTCTTCAGCGCTGTTTTGTTTTAACATGAACAAAAGCCCAAGTTGCCAATCAAAGAGTAAATACAAACCTGAATGCAAAGACAGGATAAAGCTGTAGTATGCCCCGTTCCAACATGATGGGGAATCATGAACCGAATGAAGAACAGGTCCATGTTGACAAAAATCCCAGAGGATTTATCCACTTGAGAGCACGGTAACAGCAGAAGGGAAGTGGGCTTCATTTGCTTGAAGACTTGTAACCTCAGATTCTTCTGAATTACATTTGCCCAAAAGATCAGACTTTGACAGCACTCCAACTCAAACCTTCCCTGTTCTACCTATCAACATTAACTTAATCCTGTATGCCTATGGCTAAACATCTCTATCTTCAGGTCAATGTTCACCATTGGTCAGCACTGAGCAACACAGGACCAAAAAAAGGCAGCACCTCATACAGTACTCACAATCAGTGATTCCCTTCTTATGATCTTCACGATACAGTATGGCACAGCCTGCTTGTTCTGGGTGCTGAAGGGGATAGTTATTCTCGGTCAATACTTCCTCTGACAGAATGTGCTCCTTCAAACTTTCATACAATGCAGCATCCCCTTTCCACGGAAAAGGAATAGGAAAGCTAAGTTATAGTCATGGGAGGTGTCATAAAAGCATTAAACAAATACAAATTGTGTGCGGAGGGAAGCATGACACTAACCAATTCCCCAAAGAGCTTTGGTATTGAGTGGAATGTTTCCTCTGGATATCTGTACATCAGTTTTATTTCCAGCTGCAAACAAGCAGTAAATAAAGATAATCAATACCTTGTCAAGACTAGAAACAATCTACCCAAACAATGTCCAGCACCAACTAATTTATTCGACTACACATGGTACTAACAATTAAATGTACTTAAAAAAAATACAGATCTATTTAAAATGCATTCACTCAGCCTCTGGAATGTGCCACCTTTGACAGAGACTGTGCTCTGGTTCTTCAGCCTCTTCAGCGCATTTACTGCAACACTCAGATACTTAAGTTTGTTAATGCTGCGATCATACACAGTCTTCTCCTCCGTGAGGGCCTAGAATAAACACCAGTGCCCAACAAACAGACAATAGGTTATGGAAACAATATGGGAAACCAGAAATTTAATCTATATTAAAGATTCATTGTTGGGTACAGACCTTTTCAAAAGCATCTTGTACAGTGACAGACGTTTTTAGGAATTCCTCAACAAACAGGTTTACATAGCGCTGCCGTACGTCGTGTGGCACTTTGGCACCAACCTCAGGACGAACCCTGGCTTTACGCTTGGTGGGAATGGGCTGCATAGGCAGTAAAAGCAAGGATTTTAAACTTGAGAAGAAACAGATTAACAAAATGACTGCAAGCTCTAAAGAAAATGATTTGCTCAATACAGTAACTGTGTCAATATCAATTAATGCAGGATTTTTCTCTTCTTCATTACACCTCTACATTTCAGGTTGATACTCACTTTTGCAGGGATATAGGCAGTAGGCTGAGGTTGTACAGAAACAGGGGTAACTGGTATGATTGGCGTATTGATTGTGGAACGGATCGGGGAACAGGCTAAGGTGACTGGAGAACTAGCTGAACTGATGGGCAGAGAGTAGCTTCCCTCTGGAAGGATGAAGTGCAGGTTATTGCCCACCTGGATGGCTGTTCCCACAGGTATGACGTTTACACAAGCTAGCAGTGAGAAAATAAGCAATAATTGGTGTTATGCACTGACAGAAATAAGATGCATTTGACATATGCAGTGATACACTAATGCATCAAACAGCCAAAATATGTATAAGGTATTTTATACATATTAAACACACACACACACTTTTGAAGAATCACACGCCCCCCCCGTCGTAATTTATCACCAGTTTCAAATGACAGTGGTTGGTACATTACTCATAAAAGCATAATTTACACATTACAGTTAGACTCCTGAATATGTCCATCCTTACTGTTCTGCATAGGAGTAGGGTGGGGAGTGGGCTGATGGATGAGTTGAGTTGGCTGATGGATGAGTTGAGTGGGCTGATGGATGAGTTGAGTGGGCTGGTGGATGAGTTGATGAGTGAGGTACTGAACTGGATGAGTGGGCTGATGAGTGGGCTGATAATTTGGTTGATGAGTGGCTTGATGAGACGAAGAAGCCATGGTCACCCCTTTCCTCTGCGTATTTGCCGAGGCAAACGCTTGGCCTCCTTTCAGAGCAGCTGACAACATGGAGGCCCTCTGCTGCAGCTGCTGGATCTTCGAGGGGTTGGACGACTGGGGGGTTCCTCCTCTGAAGGGAACGATCACCTGAGCTTTGGTTTTGGCCACCGATGACTATGGTACAAGGAGGAAGACTGTTAAAAGGATTCTGGAAGATTATTTGGGGGAAGCGAGGGCACACACAAGAAAATCAATGGAATCCTTAATGCAATGGTGCCCACAAACCTTGCTATGAAGAATGCTGCCTAAGGGGATCTTGCAATTGGAATGATGGAACCCCAATGAGTTAAACGGAAATTCAAAAAGTAACCCTGAAAGGTTTCTTTGGGGACCCATTATAAAAGTTTTGAAAAGAAACTGCATGGGTTCCCCCCATTTGAATATAATGTTCCACAAATTGATACTCCAGGAACCTCTACTTTTTAAAGTGTTCAACAAGAAGAGTGCCATGAACCACAGTAAAAAGTTAATAATATGCTAGAGATTTAACATTCAACAGCATACCTCAGTATACTTGGAAACATGGGCCAACCTTTTCCTGGGTCCAGGCAACAATTTGGGTTTCACTGCTAGCCCTGGCATCTCCACATCCACAGCACTTACCTGAAACAGGCAAAGACATGTTTCTGTCTACTTGGACGATTCCAGCAATTCCACATGTTTTTTTTGGTGGGGGGGGGGGGCTGTTACTTACAGGTGTACCAGCCTCTTCTGTAGATTTCCCTTCACACTTGTTCTCATCCTCCATGAATATACGGTAGCATTCCTCCATTGTGTCACTATCAGACAGCTCAGAATACTCTAGCTCCTCAGAACTACAGTCAATAACCAGTTGATCAGACACTGCTTCCTTGGGAAGTTGTTCAAAAGCACCCGATTGCAGTTCTATTCCATTAGTCTCTAGTGTAGTCGGCCTATGAGTGATACCAGCAGAAGTGGCTGCTTGCTCTAGAAAGTTCTGTGTCGGAACTTCAGAGATGGGAAAATCAAGATCTGGTGTTTGGCCCGGTATTTTCTGAAGACACGGCACTGACGATGAACTTTGCACAGGTGACCAGTAACTCTGAGCCGAGCTCGGTTCTGCCTGCTGCTCATTTCTCTGGGTCTGAAAGGGGAGTTCACAGGGCGAGGAGACAGGAGGTGCTAAAACCTTATCAGGCAGTGAAGATGCATGTCCGTGTGAGACGTCACTGGGTTGAGCAAGACAGATTTTCTCAACACAGTTGGAGGCAAGCCCACTTCCAGGTAATCCAGGCTCTGGCATCAATAAGCTGACATCTTCCCTAACAACTGGACCAGTGTATGACACACTCATTCCGGGACGCTCGGGTTCTTGGCTACAGTCACTTTCAGCAGTGGCCTCAGCCTCTTTGTAACAAACTATTCTCTCGCTTTCACTTCTAAGCATTTCCAAGCATTTGGACAAGTTGTCAAAGACGCCCTCGGCACTCGGTTTACCTTCGTGTTCCTGACTGGTGGAACTACTGGATAGGCCACAAGCATCGACGTCATCACCTTTCACAGCATCAGACGCAGCAGGCAGGGATAACACTTGGACATCTTCAGGACTAGGAAGAGACACTGTAAGAGCAGTAGCCAGCGGAGCCCCAGACACAGCAGGGTCAGCGGAAGAAACCGGGTGAACTTTTTCTTTCTCGTCCTGTAGTTTGTTGGTGGCGGGGTTACAGTGCTTCTTAGCTCTAATCTTCTTCCTATCGTTCTCCAGGGGTGGAACATCAATGATGAGGACCCCTTCTTCGTCAGAGTCATCCGCTAGTTTGTCACTACCAGGCGGTGATACAGTGAGCTCTGTCTCAGTCTGGTCCTCCCTACAAACAAGCCCCATTGTCGTCTTCACATCTTGCCCACCTTTCCCTTTCTTCTTGCTACCTGGTTTATGCTCAGAACAGCTAGATCCCAAAGAAGAAGAGAAGTTGGATAAAGGATCATATTCCAAATCGGTCCTGGGTTTGGAGGTGTCAACCACATACTTCTTCCTAGCAGTAGAACAGGCTGTGGCGGACTGCCTTTGGGAAGATTTGACTCTATTTCCGTTCAGATCTTTTCCTGACATTTCAGATTTGGTAATCAAGGCTTTCTTGGACTCTTTTTTTTCACTGTCCACCTGGACAGTTTGATAGCGGGATAATCTCCTTTGCTCCTTCTCTACCTCATTCTTCACTGTCTCAATTTCTTTGTTGATCCTTTCCAACTCCAAAAGGCAAGGGTCTTTTGCCTCATTGCCCGGTGGGACTCCATTAACCGAAGTGGAATATGTTTCACTAACACCTGTTTAGGAAAAATAGTAAACTGAAAATTAACTGTCTAACAATGTAAAATGGAAGCACATACATGTTACACAATTTTTCCAAATTAAATTTTTTCCCCCAAAAACTGCCAAATAATATTGCATTACACAATTCCTCCATAACAACATGCCTATTTGCTACAGCCACTACTGGCTACTTTCATTTGAGAATGAAGTAGGACTTCATTTCCAACTAGGGCAAAACTAAAGGCAAAAATATACGAAACTATGGACTTAGTAGACCAAGGTGAAAAGTTACTAACGTATTGTTCTACTGACTGACCTGCCACTGATGATGGTCCATGCTGGTGGCTGTCAAACATTCCTCGGTTGTCTTTGACATGCTTGTACAGACAGTGGGGCCGCTGACAGAGATCGCGTTTAAAAAATGGACAGTCTATATGTGCGAAAAACCCACCGGAAGGCAACATTGGAAATGTATAATTTGTCTCTACGCCGGGTAGGTTCGATCAAACTAATAAACGCGTGCACGCTTTCCATCAATGGCCCACTCACAACACCAAGCACATTTCATGACGTCGACGTTAACTGGGCTTTAAATAGCAGCCGTGGAATTATTTAAAATATTGACGATGATGTAAAACAACTCCGTTTAGATAATAAGTGGATTGAACACTTAAAATGCACGGACTGGGCAATTCCCCTGCAAATTGACAAAATATTTTTCCAAGCATTAAATACATATACCTAGTCACGGGTGCCCCCGAGTGGCCGGCTGGCCGCGCCTGTCTTCCCGTATGAAGTACTTCGGAACTGTAGGCGGTGCTAATGTGCTTATCGATGCTCAAGCAAATTAACCCATAATCAGAGTAAAGCAGTTAATGGGAGTACGCTAACTACACGTTGTATGAAAAAATCGCAACAAAACTCTCCTATTAAACGGAGAATGAGAGGTTTGAGTGTCTTCTTTCTTGCTGTTTTGAAATAGACGTTGAAGAAATTGAGGAGAATGAAACAGCGTTGGTTTGGACTTTGTTCAACAACGCCAACACACGTCTGTTGGTAAGAAAACAACAAGTAAAAAAACAAGTACAGTAACACCAAAATTGCAGATACTTGCTTTTATCCCTCCAGCTATACATTGTAGTGAATAATATGTATTAGTGTGTAATTCTGTACCCCATTATTTGTGTGCAGCTCTTTCACCTGTAGTTGTTCTCACTGAAACTACATTTCTCACTTTCCGAGGGGGCAAATACTGCATTAAGGTATATTTAGCAGCACCACAAAGAGACATTCTGCACTTTGACATGGACTGGATTTATGCCCAGATAGCAATGATCCAAAACCCAGGACTGCATAATGTGTTTTTAGGTGATTGAAATTACCTAGTCCTACTATTTCTTAGTCTTCTTTTAGATGTCTCTAAACTTATACCTGTACTGCTTTTAAACATGTCAATGTAAACTCTAAAGTTAATGTATTATTCTGTAGGAAGTTCATCATTGTCACCTGTAACTGCTTGACTAAGGACTTCTGTTTGACAGCTAATGTAACAATAGCATCAGATACCAAAGACAAGTATCCCCCAGCTTGTGCTGGTCAATGGAGAGGACTAACCCCTCACTTCCAGTTTTTCTGTCATGAAAGAACTCTCACCTGTCAGTGTTTCCCCTGTTCAGAGATGTTGATGTCATACTGTCCATTGATAGAGTGGCTGGGGTTTCATGAGAACCTTATGGACCTCACAGCGACGGTGGAGAGGATGGAACATACTTCAGCGTCTGCTAGCAATTTATATGAAGGCCACATTGACGGTAATGACTGTGAGTAGCCTATGGTCATGTAATATTCAGATGAGTGGCTTACTGTTGGTTCTAGGTTTCCATGTGGCTCTGTGAGATCAAGATATGGTTTGTGAAACTACTTTTCAGGCTAAAAATACGAACATTTGCATTGTACTTTCAGTTTCTTTCATTCAGAGCCATTTGGATTCTTAACTTTTACCTTTAAAATGAAATGTCTACATACTAGTAATTGAAATTGATATGTGCAACCATGAATTGTGTATCTTATTGTTTAAAAAAAAAAAACTTGTGGGAGGTGCTTCAGGAAGCATGGGTTGAAATCTCTTTAGATTACCTCAAGAGACTGACAATTAGAATGCCAAAGGGTCTTCATGGCTGTAATTGCTGCAAATGGAGGATTCTTTTCACAAAAGCAAAGTTTGAAGGACACAATTACTATTTCAAGTCAATACTTCTAACCTTGTCAATTACTGTATTACCTAATTTTGCTATATTTCCTCTTAAAACTCCTTTCATGTATGTTTTCATGGAAAACAAGGACATTTCTAAGTGACCCCAAACTTTGGAACGGTAGTGAATGTTGTTTGTCATTGTCATTTCGACAGTGGCTGGCAGGAGCTGTGCCCCTTATTGAATGAAAATGTTCTTTAATGTTCTTTATATAATTCATCTAAATGAACAGAAATGCAATTTCATTGTACAAACAAAATATGTAGACCCCTAGCTTCAATCTGGTGTTGTCCCCTTTACCTGAAATAACTTCCTTTAGCCTTTTCTTGTGATTGTCTATCAGTCTTTTGCATCTACGGGGAGGAATCTTTTCCCACTCTTTTTTGCTACTACTGTCATATTCAAGGGCTTTCTTGCATGCGTAGCCTGATTCAATTCCCCCTAAAGCATTTTCATAAGATTGAGATCTGGGCTTTGACACGGCCATTCCAAAACCCTCCATTTCCTCTATTTGAGACATTCCGCTGTAGATTTGCTTTTTGTTCAATGACCTGTTGGAAGATTCATGTTCAGTTCAGCTTTTTTGAAAGATGGCCCCGCATTCTCACTCATTTTGCAATTGATTCATGGTTGACTTGCAAATTGGCCAGGCCCAGACATAGCAAAGTAGCCCCAAATCGTAATGACACCGTCTCCAAGCTTGGTGTGAGGTCTGTATGTTCAAAGGCAATGTTTTTACCAAACATGGTCTCTGGTATTGCGAACAAACGACTCCACCTTTGACTCATCATTCCACAGCACATTGTACCAGTAGTTTTCCTCTTTACCCATGTGCTGTCTGGAAAACGTCAGTTGTGTCTTCATATGTAGTTTTTTTTTATTGCAGGGGGTTCCTGATCTCCCATGTAGGATGATTTTGTCTCTTACCTACAGTTGATTTGTTTGCGTGTCTGTTAACTTGGGTCATCAATTAATGTAATTGGAATTTGGCTCAAATGTACCAATATGAAGGAAAAAAAATACAACATTACAATGGGTGTACTTTTCCACATGACTGTATCTAGTCTAGACCTGATCTAAAAGTAAACCACTTATATTAACCCCCCCCAAATTAAATGAATGCATAACTTTTCTGAAATGAAAGTTTAAAGTATTACCTAATGATTAGCCTACTTGTTGAGCTTACAAAAGAATAACAGGGAGAAGGGGCCTTTAGGGGCTTGCAATGCTCCCGGTTGGCTAACTTCCACTTAAATCCACAGAAGCACACATTATTTGTGGATAGGGCTACAATCCAGTTTTCAAAGAGCTTTTTTTTTTTTCCTGACAAATACCAGAAAGCACAAGGTCTGTGAACACCACACTCTGTGGTTCTTATTTAACGGTAAACTCCTCCCCTTAAAGCATGTGAGAGGGGGAAAGGTTCATGCAATGGCATGTCTCCCCCCACTATTTGTTTACCAAGGATAGGTTGAGCTCCCTGAATGGACGTCGGCAGTACCTCCAACTAAATCGGTAAGATAGAATTTGTTATTCTTCAATCTTGATACATTTGAAGTTGTAATTATCCAGCCACATCAGTGTGTTGTCAGTAGTGTAATCATCTCCAAGCATTTCATTAGGCATTGCGTGGTCTGTCACTGTATTGGCCTACATTTTCTGAATAGGCTATGTGAGAGGTTCATTATGGCTATTTCTCATCATGGCAACTTCAATATACATTTTTGGAATGGGTTCTACATGGAACCCAAGATGTTTCAGCCTGGAGCCCAAACAATATTATTCAAAGATTCAAAAAAAATGTCAGAGAACAATTTTGGAACCTTATTTTGTGAGACTATGTAGACAATTTGCACAAATTGATTAGGAAAATACTGTCAAGAGTTGAGAAGGAATATTGGAAATATGTCTGAGAATGGATAGACAGAAAATATAGCTGAGAATGGTTAGACTGAATACAGAGTTAAAATGGTATATATGGAACATAGAGCTTTGAATGGATTGACTGAATACAGAGCTGAGAAATATAGTGAATACAGAGGTGAGGAAGACTAGACTGTGTGTTTACAACTAAATACTGAATATAAAGCTTTGAAGAGAGAGAGACTAAACATAGAGCTCAAAAGCAATAGAGCTATAATAAAGAATACATTGCTGAGGAATACATCGCTTAATTTGACCAGATTGGGCATGTTTAGGAGAAATGTACAGATGCTGGAGTTGGTGCTTTCAGTCTCTTAGGGTTGTTAACTGTAGAATCCAAAACCTTTGATAATCCACACTGGACATTCACCATAGGTGCTTAGCTGAAAAAAATCTGCGTATTATGGCTGTGAACATCAAAACATTTTAAATAAACCAGTATGTTTTGGTTTCAGACTTTTTCCTCAACACAATAATGGATTAGTTCATTATCTTTCTATCCATACACTAAAAGATTCAAGAGGTTAAACTGAATAAGTTAGAGAAGCACAGGGTCTTTGTGATCTTTTGGATTCTCAAAATTCCTGCAGCTTACACAGGACATCCACTTGACCACTCATGTGAAAACTGTGTGAAGTCATGTGGTTACTCCTCTCTGATCAGCTTTTAAGTTATGACTGCCCACCAAGCCTCTGTGATCAAGAACAACTTGACATTTCAGCTATCTGGGCAATATCGGAATATATTCCCTCTATTTTACTGTACCTACAATTAAAATATATATACTCTGTGTGTGACTTTTTCCAAGTGTGTTAGCTTGAATCAAGCAAACAATGTCCTCTGGGAAACCTTTATAGAACTGTATAAAGTTGCAGTCATCTAAAGTCACTGGGCTGTATTTATTGTAACTGTACCATCTATTCTCAGTAATTTATTTAATGTTAATGCAAAAGTTGGAATCTATACAAAGGCATGCTACATGTAAGAATATTACCGTAATATGGTACTTTTATTTCATATTGTAGGGCAGGTCCAGGACAAGGCTACACAATGACAACAACTGATTGGGATTATGACTATCTGATCAAGCTCCTGTCATTAGGGGACTCTGGAGTGGGGAAAACCACGTTCCTCTACAGGTACACCGACAACAAGTTCAACCGCAAGTTCACTACTACAGTGGGAATCGACTTCCGGGAAAAGAGAGTGGTGAGTCCTGTTTCATTTGGTGTGTATCCCACTGCAGGAATTTGAAACACATTAGCTTCCAATATATCATAATGTAGCTATGGAAAGCTTTGGTCCTTGCTCTGGAGATGACACAGGTTGTACAATGTTCTTGTGTCTTCAGATGTATTTGGGGACTGGCTCTGATGGAACGACAGAGAAGACTTTTAAAGTGCACCTACAGCTCTGGGACACTGCGGGACAGGAGAGGTGGGCAACATAAACAAGCAGACAGTGCATTTGACATCTAACACTGCAAGTATATCACTTTTAATTAAGTTTGCAGTTTATGTAGAAGGATATGTGCAATTTGCAAAAGTTAAAGCAGTTTTGAATCATTATTAGATTAGCATTTTAAATAGTAAATTCCTTATCACTGGTTAAACATCGTTATTTCATACATTTCAGGTTCAGGAGTCTCACCACAGCCTTTTTCAGAGATGCCATGGGCTTCCTGCTCATGTTTGACCTGACCAATCAGCAGAGTTTTCTGAATGTCAGGAACTGGATGAGTAAGTCTCAGCGCACAGATCTATCATTGCAATTAGATTGATATCTGTCAACCTGTGTAGTCTGTTTGAAAAATGTATTTAGTTTAACCTCTGAGTACCATACCACACTGACCTTGTATTTCACCTTGTGTTTGTAATTATAGTAAATCATCACAGCCTAGCAGGGTAGCATACTGTGAAATACTAACTTACATTTCCATCAGTAACTGATTTGATTTATCTCTTGTGATTGTTCAGGTCAACTGCAGGCAAATGCCTATTGTGAAAGTCCAGACATAGTCTTAGTTGGCACCAAAGCAGACCTCAAAGACCTTAGAGACGTACAAGGCAAACAAGCCAGAGACCTGGCGGATAGATATGGGTAAGTTAAATATACACCTGTTTGTTACACCTGCTGCTATGGTTCACTTTCCACTGCCTACCATGAAGTTAGGTTTTTGCAGTTCATACCTTCAGCACCACTGTGAAAAAAAAAAAAGATCCACAACAAATGCTACTACCGAGCAGACAATTTTTCTGCTTCCGTTAATTCACTAGGAAGGAGGTGGAGTCAGTGAGGTACTACCAGACACACTCTATGGACCACCTTCAGCATCTTTCAAATAGAAATGACTATTAAAAAAAAGCTACCCGGCCTTTATCAGTGTAGTGTTCAGTATTTTAAGTTCCTCTCTCCCTCCTTAGTATCCCCTACTTTGAGACAAGTAGTGCCACGGGGGCTCAGGTGGACAGGGCAGTGACCACCCTGCTGGACCTGGTGATGAGGCGCATGGAGCAGAGCACAGCGGGGCCGGTGTCAGAGGCTGCCAACGGGAGCACCGGCCCTAACAACGAGGCGGTGCCCTCCACCAGCAGGCGGTGCGCCTGTTAGCATGTCAGGCCCCTTATATGGACCTGCGATTGGCTGCATTCGTAATGAAGGACGATGCTTTCAGATGTGTTACTGTTGTACCAAGGGAGTTTCATGATGCTGCAGTTATCCCGAACAGTATTGTCCTCTTACGCAGTGGCGTGTGTTTATATGCTGGATTGATAACTGTTGTGTTGACTGGTTATTCATTCCCAACCTGGTCAGCATTGTCTGCACTACATGGTAATGACCAGAAAGAAGCAATAAAACACGCAATCACAATAATAATATTGAACTATTAAAAGAAGGTGAAGGCACCTTTTCAAGCCATTATGTGTAATATGGAAATACTTTTTGTGATTCTAAATAGGGTTATGCTAATCAGAAGAGTGAAGACATCTTTATTTTTATTCACTTTACACATTGAGGCATTAATGGAAGGAAAATGCAGGCACATTTATCATTGTCAATATATAATCCGAAAACCGGTTATTCACAGTCATGGTTACATTTGTTTTATGAATGAGAGAATGTATTACGTTTCACATTTCGATTTAGCAATGTCCTTTATGGGAGCTGGGTATTTTATGTCATGTAAGCACATTGGGCGCCATGTTTGATAAAGGTGGGACACATTTTTAAACACATTGAAGAAAGTGTAGAAAATGTCATGAATACCATTACATCAGACAAAAAAGACTGAATGTTTTTCCATACAAAGTCTTAGGAGTAATTACTACAATTATAAGTAAATAATCCCACAGATGACCAGATTTTCAAATGGTTTGCTATTTATTGCCTTTTGATATGGAAAATGGCTGTTAGATCTAATAACTTCAGTTGTTCTTACCAAAGAAATACATAAGCACAACTTGGGGTGATTTGCTAATCCAAAGATCCTGGGGATTGCATGGAAAAACATTAATTCACATACCTTTGACATTTTGCGCTAATGAAATGTGGGGGAGAAATAAATTCCCTACATTCATTCATTAATATAGTCTTCTTTGGTGATGATCAGCAGGTTAAAGCATTCACAGGATGACATTAATGGAGGCACAAACATGATAATTCACCAATAGAACCTCTTGTAGGAGACTGAAAAATAAAAATTAAGATACCAAACAACACAACATCAAATAAAAAAATTCAACTGAAATATGTACATTGTACATCGGTTGCCATACGTATCCCTAACACTTCAAATCACATCACATTCTGATAATGAACATGTTTATATGGGCTTTCTTTGGTGTATTTATTAATATGAAATAAAGCTCTAAGAGAAACTCAAATCTGATTACATGGTCTGTATGTAGAGTAGGAGAAAACTACCACCTAACATGCCAGTGGGGCATTTCTATCCGATATTTGTATCATAATAACATAGTGCTATAATGGGAAGACAACTTGTTACAGTTCCAAAAGTGGGAGAAAAAAGTAAATGTGTTTTAAGGTAATTCCTTAGATTTTACCTTTAACTCTTCCCAGTTTGAGTTTGCCATTTCCAACCCTGTCCATGCTCTTGTGCATGGCACAAACCTCTGTCTTATAAATACAGGCAGATTGTGGTGTGTTTGACACAAACCTCTATCAGATAAATGCAGCCAGATTGTGGTGTGTTTGACACAAGCCTTCCTAATGTGAGCATGTGCTGTGAATCATGTGGCAATCATGTGGTACTGTTCAAGCAGTCATATTTTACACACATAACAGACAATGTTTACACACTAAAAACTATCAATCTAAACCAAATCCTCTAACATAGTGGAGCTTGACTAAATATATTTTTACAATAAAATTTAGCTGAGAAGATTAAAGATAGAGATATAAAAATAAAATATTTAGTTTTAAGTTCTTCAATTGTCAGAAAGGTAAAATTAATGTTGGTCCCAGTGGTTTGAATATTCTGCCTTAAAATACATTTCATACTATGTTTCAGGTGATATTTCATAGAAAATATCAGCACAAATATGAACAAAAACAAAGAACACACTAATCCCCTCCAAAACCAAATTTTTAAAAAGGTTGTACAAAACTAGCCTTAAACATTTGTTAGTCTCTTACATGCAATGCCATTCAAAAGTGTATCATGCTCTTTATACTAGCTACAGTTATTAATCAAGACATTCAACATATCTGGTTTATGTTAATGTAATGTATAAGTGGTATTATGCTAAACATTTCCTTGTGTTGCTACATAAATCATAATAATGAAGTATTCACTATTTGACTAAGGTTCCATAAACAAAATGCTGTTACAGTATGAATACCATCAATTGAAAAGTAATTAGTAAAATCCTTACTACTTTTATCACTGATGTTTTATGCGATATTGAAACAAACAGAATCCAGACACTTTTTCCCCCTAAATGTTCAGTAAACTACAATTCTTAATCGTGCTGACAACAATATACATGAGCTTTGAAATTTACTATAACTAAGCTTTGTCTATGGCTTGGTGTTGGAATGTATTCACCCTCAAATTTGAATGCCAGCGCTATCCACAGAATCCTATTAAAATAGTGGGACTAGGGCTATCCCTACTGCAACAATGTACATGCATGAACGGATACTGTAAACAGATCACACTGTATGTAGTGCGCTGGCTGGGACCTGTGTCTGTCTGATCGGACCTCTGGCAGTTCCCTGTATGCTAAAAAGGGCTTAGGGAAAACAATTTTTTGCACCTAAGTGGAGGCATTTGAATTTTAGTAGAGAGAAAAATCATCTAAACTCCTTCCCTGAGACTAAGCACTGATTTTAAATGAGCAATCAAATCCCTCTGAAATAAGGCAATAGCCTAATAACATTTGTCCTCACACCCAAAACAATGAAACACACTTTGAAATAGAGATGATTTGCCATCGGATGTATTCCTTTGTGTGTTCCTGTGTGTTTTAGTGATCTATTTATACACACAATTATGGCAGCAATGCAAATAATACGCGATACGTTCTAGAATAATGTATCAGAATATTCAGCATAACAGAGTACATTCTACCATCATTGTCAACCAAGTCTTCAAATACAGAATATTCCTCCATGTAAGTTGTGAACTAACTCAGTTCTAGTGTGAATTGTGCACGCTGTGACAAAGCTGGGAGGCAAGATGCAGTGATATTACGACATTTTCTATAGTGATCGTAATCCATAATTGTACTACTAAATAATGAATTGTCGGCTTCAAGTCGCAAAATATATGTGTGGACAGGGTTGAGTGCTGTGTTGGAGCGCCACCAAATAAATCTCTTGATGCCTCTTAGGCAATCGCCCAGGTTGGATTGCCTAAGAACAATGTGAAAGGCTTAACTTGGTCACACCTTCTCCATGCATCTTGTATAGCAACTTAAACTCACTGGGCAGCTGGTGGGTCTCCTGCCACTTGGTGGTGAACTTGGTTCCTTTCTTGTCATAGTAGTGGTAGGGCAGCTCCTTGCCCGTGTTGGGGTCCCAGCCAAAGGGCCAGAAGCCATACAGGTGGATCTCCTCACACATGGCCGAGGCCAGAGTGTACATGAGAATACCTGTGCTCAGTCGCTTTGGGGACAGGTTCTTGGTCTTCCAATACCTGTGGGGAAAGAGTACAAATAATATCCAACCTTAGACAGCATGTATTGTGTCCATGCTGTGAACAGTGAAGTGTTGAACGGAACTTCTCCAGGTTTTTTTTTTTTTTAAAGGGAGCACAACTACAACGACTGCTCGGATTCTCAGCGCTGTGGTACAATAAATTCAGTCTCTCAATACTCACTTGTTGACATCCTGCATGATGTTTCCGGGCCAGGCCAGCTCAACTTTAAGCTGCCCCTTGTGTTCAACAAAAAAATCCACCAACGTACGAGTGACTGTGGCTGAGGTGTGGAGGAAAAATGCAGGAATCCACAAAATGGCCCCCTCCAGCTTTTTCAGGTTCAGGAAGAAGTTGTTGCGGTCCTGTATGGTCAGCAGGTTGTTGTAGTACCTCTCCAGGATGCTGGGGTTGAACGTGGTGAGGTTGGTCTTCCGGCCCACGTCCTTGTAATAGGATTCAATAGGGGCAAAGTTGCAGCGGAAGATGAAGTCGGCGCTGTCAATCTCTGGCCCACAATGACTGCCGGTCAGAATCCCACTGTTCCCCACCACAGCGCACACATTGTAGTGCTTGTTCTGGATGGGTGAAGCGTCAGGGAGAAGTGACTTCAGGTTGTTGCTAATGGAGAAAACATACTTGTGACTTGAGTAATCAAAGTGCATCAGTTGGCCTACGTGCACGCCGTTCTTGATGAGGGAAAAGTTGTTGGCCACATCTATAAAATGGAAGATCTCTTTCCTGGAAAGTAGTGAACGGATTGAATTGTTAGATCACAGTTGGTGTCTCAACAATGTTCTGTAGCACCTCAAATAAACTCTAAAATGTCAATTAAACACAAATGTAGCTGCTAAAATATAACAGTAATATATAACAGTACTGTATTGCCTTCCACAACATTACAAAAGATATTTTCTTTCTACAGAATTATACAGATATCATAATACCTTTGCTGATGAAAAGCAGTCTTATTGAATTTCCATTTGGAAGGTTTCTCTTGCAGCTCTTCGTTCAGAGCATTATTTAAAGGGATGAAGGATGGGTCCAGGAAATTCATGGCAAACTGTGACCTGAGAAGAAGAGGGTTTCCTTCAATGTTACATGTCAGTGTTACATGTCCAAACCCATGCGTTCAGGTGTGGGCTGTCACAATAGGCATACGATCATTTCAGGACATCGGAAAGCATGCAGAGGAAATGTTGTTAATTTTTTATTTATGCAGGCCGTGCGTCTTAATGTTGGCTGTATAATGTTCATATACAGAACATTATACAACCCTACGATATCATCATATACGATAAATATTGCGCTGGAAAGCATTTCACGCTTACGTTCGCCTTATCATAGTGGCAAAAATCACACAGCAAGACCATTTCAGTTTTTGCGTGCGTCACATAGGCTAAGATTATATTTTAGTTTAGCTACTCACCGAAATCCTGCGTGGAACATTATCCGTGGTCCTCCCATATTGTCATATTTTGTGGAAGAAAAGATGCTGTCCTTCCTAATGGACACATAACTTATTAAGGATAAAATTAAAAGAGCGACACTCAATATGACCAAACCCAGGGCGTTTGCGATGCGGACCATCTTGGAGCGTTTTCATTCCTTGAAGAAAAGAAAAGCAAATGTGAAAATGTGACAGCCTTCCACACCTCGATTAGAGATTGTGATAAAAAATAATCATGTTTTTCCATGCAAAATGGACGGCAAATGTGCACTGCGGTTGAGATGGGGCTGCCTTGGCACTCTCATCTCTGCTGTCTGCCCTGGAAGGCGCTGAACAGCATTTCTCTCCAGGCAGCTAGATTAATACCGTTAGGGCGATGGATCTGAAATTCCCGTCAACGCATCAATCCAGGAAATATCTCACCAGTTTGTTAGGGCACTCTCTCTCGAACAAATCGTTTAAAAATATTTCATGTTTGGTGACCCCAAATGTCTAATAAGGCTACACTTGTTTGGTTGTATTAAACTTGTGATTTACAACTGTGATTAGAGAAAATACTGTGACACAAAATGTTTCCTATGTTAAAATGCAACTGTATATGTTAAACAAAATGCTAAGTACAGCAAATATAGATTTGACAAATTAAGCAGGTATACTGATCAGATTGCAGTGGGTTTAGCTTGTTCATAAGGAGTGAGGTGTGATGGAAGTGTCAAGCTTAAATATTATGCAGTTTGTTCTAGTCATTAGCTGCTGTGAACTGAAGTTAATGAAAGCCTGCTCCTTTTTTTCTATTACATGTTAAAGAAGTACATTAACAACCCATACTGAGTCATTCAGAATTTACTATTTTGTAAAGTGTACACTCCAGACATACATTATTCGAATGTTACAGAATCCTAAATGTAACATTCGAAAAAAAAAGAAAGAAATAAAAGCAGGTGAATTTTCAAAGACTAACTATAGTTGACTGTAAATGCAAAGGAAGATGCAAGGTTAGATAACCTTCAAGATGAATCCCACTTTTCACATTTCTTTTAATTTTCGAAATAATCTAGCTGGCCTATGACGTTTATCAAAACTAGATATATCTGTAGATATTTAACATCGCTCTATTCTACATATTGTACGTGAACGCGCAAAAAACGAGCTCGCTTCGAAACAGTGCACTCTCCCCAGTACAAGCCACGCCCACTAAGATGCTGGCGTTTTTAGCTGGCAGTGGTGGTGTCGTTGTGTCGGTTCATTTGACTCCTAAACGTCTGCTTAATTCAAATGCTTACAGTAAATTGTAAATCGCCAATCAATGTTAAACCGAACACGTATGGTAGAAATACGTTATTGCATGAATTTAAGGTTGAAATAAGTTACATTTAAACTGACTTATTTACTTGACGTTAAACAGAATAATGCCTCTCCCCACTACTATTTAGTATTTCTGCACTACGGATATTTACGACACATTTTGTAAGATTTCAGAAAAAACACATTTGACCAAAAAAAAGCAGCAACTCATTGAGCAAAATGGACATTCACCAATGTAATTCGGTTCCCAACGTTGACTGAAAAGAGACGTCCATTCGCCTACGACGCATCATTAGCGTGACCTACAGTATATTGTCTGTACACAATAGCCTGCACAGCCTGGTGGATTACCATTCCAAATGTGCATGTAACGGTTAAGTAAATTGTTAAATTATTGAGATAATATGTACGTAGCTAGCTTGCAGATATAGCAACACGTTTGTGGTTTGAAATTCCTATTTAAAAAAACGAACTACCTGCAACGGTTTCTATAGCGATAAGGCTTAGCTGCTACCTACGACATATCACACACCGCAGCTAGCTAGCTAACCAACTTAAAATGTCATTTGGATTTCGAAATTCCAGAGAAGAACTGTAGTAGTACATCCAACTTCAAGTCTTCTGAAATGTCTGATTATGGCTTATTGCACAACATTACAACGACAAGTAGTAAGTACATTAACCTGACGAAACTAGTCAAAGTACTACAGTGTTGATCTCGGAAACTGGCATAAGTGGAGGAGGCACTGACCTAATTCTGGCTTTTATCTGTGCTAATTTTCGTTACATCTACCTACAGGTACAAATGGCACCACTGCCACTACTGTACCTAGAACTTATTACTGCAATTTGAATGTGTTAAGGTAATTTTGCACCTTTTTGAAGTTAATGTGGTCGAGCTAAATGCGCTAATATCTACCTTTTTGAAAGCGCCCTGCATTTGAATTGAAAACTGTTTTCTTTTTCCCGGAGCCATTACTAAATTGCTAGCAAGTTGGTCGGTTTTCTTTCTAAAAAGTATTTTGTCTTTACAGTGAGGAGCTCGATAGAAGAATGAAGGAGACCCAAACGTTGCAAGATGAGGTGGAAAATTCAACTAAAATGACCATGGAGCAAATTGGCTGCAAGGTTTACAGCAGTTCACCCTCACAAATCATGAGTGAGTATGAGTTTCTTTAAGCTTTCATAAAGAAAACAAAGCAACCATTTCTGTCTCCACAAATGATACAAACCCCAAGGGCCAATCAGTGTAATTGTATAAATGCTGGATCTCTATGACACAGAGAATCATTCACCCCTTCATTCAAAATCTTGCCATGGGTGGGTTTCTCAGACTCAATGTCACTTTGAGTCAAACAGATAAATACAGTCATGTGCATTTATTGTTTCTCATAACCGTCTAACAGCCTCTTACATTGAATAGCATTTCTTGTAACTGTCAATCAGTCTCTTACATCAGTAGGAGGACTTTAGGCCCACTATTCATTACACTACTGCTTCAACAATTAAGCAGTTCAAGGGCTTTCTTGAATGCATGGCATGCTTCACGGCCCCCACTGTCCCCACAGTAATTTGATAGGATTGAGATCTGGTCTTTGATGCAGCCATTCCATACCTTGCTTATTTGATCATATGTCTGTATAAACTGAACTTGTACTCTGGATGCTTTACATCGATACATTGGATCGAAATAATGTAATTTCTGCACTGTGAGATATGCAGCTTCTAAACAAGCCCCTGATTCTGAGAACCTATGAAAAAGACAACCGATTCAGGCTCGAATCAGGCAGGGAGAAAAAACGATATATTGTTTAGTTTAGAAACTTTTAAGGAGTTGGGAAGAGTAATGCATATGCTAACAAGACCCTGTTCAGGTACCCCTACTCTGAAGCACACCCGTCCATTGAATTAATTTGCCCTGCATTCCTTCAAAACCAGTGGTGGCTTTAGGGCCACATTGAATCTTAAAACTCACAAGCGGGACACATCTGTTTTTTGTTTGTCAAAATGTATTTACTTACCAGAAAAGGGCAGTAACAAAAATGTATTTTTTCCCATTATAGTTTCAAAGTACTTAGATTACATTTTTGCTTGAGGTGCCTGGAATGTTTTTATCTCTTAACCAAACCTCCTTCTTTTGTAGTTTGCTTACTTGTTTTTATAATACAATTAGAAAACTTTTGTTAAGAGTATATTCTGCAAAATGGTATCCACTCTGTGACATATTTCCCATTTAGGAACAGAAACATATATTGTGATCAGATCTTTTACTTTGGACAAAATCGTCAGGATATCGGCCCAGTTCCATCTGTCGCCATATGCTTCCACATCCCAGCCATTGGGCTTCACCCAATGGGGAGATAACAACCGTACATGTCAGATTCATACACCTGGTGGTGAACCATCCTACTCCAATGAACTTGATAGGTTTGTTTTCAATAGCTTGTTATGGTGCCATCATCTGGCTAATCACAGTAATTATGTAAGTGCATGATGTCTTCTATCCTAGAGCAGTAGTGTTCAGACTGATCTGTTGTCCCTTCCTCTGGACCCACACAACCATCCCAATGTGTTTGGTCTACCTACACTATACTACAATAAAATATGACACTAACCTATTTTGAAACAGCCTTTAGTGGTTTGCTGTGATACATTTGTTCTTGGTGTTTTTACAGTTGGTTCATTGGAGAGCTCAGAAGTGCTGTCGCAGTACCAACAGTGTGTGATTCAGCCTCCTACTTATGGACTTGCTCTGGAGGTAGTCAGAAGTGGTGTAACATTCCCTGGAAAGGATGTTTTGGAAAATGCAATAGAGGACTACTTCCAGCAGTTGTCTGATCTCCAGAATCAGATGAGGGAGGTTAGTCTCTGAGATACCAACCTTTTATTTTGTGTTTAAATGGTCCGATTGAGTGCCTCCTAAACTCTGTAATTCTAATATCAATAGCGAGGCAGTTATGTGCCACTTAAGGTGCTGTTGATTTGTTTTATCAGACACATGAGATCCATGAACAGCAGAAGTTCATATTTCACCAGTCTATCATCAACCTGCAGACTATGCTGCAGGAGGTCCACACTGAGAAAGACTGCCTTTCTGATCTAAGGTAATTTATGCTGAAACGGTTGTCATTTGTAATGTATACCACTGGACAAAACTGTAACTGAAAAAAGGGGGTAACGTACATTAGTTGCCTTAGTCTTGTTTAAGGAAGAGTTCAATTGGATGGGAACCCGCTTGGCTTGGGCGGAACTCCACCAGTGCTCACTGGATCTGTGTTGCAGGTGCAACAGTCTGTGAGAATGGCCAGGAATTAAAATAATATCAAAATATGTTGATTGTGTATACAGATAACATTTTGCAAAACCAAATGTTTTTCTTCTATGGTGTTACACTGCCTTGTGTTATTACTAAGGGCTTATTGAACTTTGTAGATTAGTTAGCCAGTCACAATTTATCTTTTAAATATTACAGATTTGGTCCTCTCACACCTGCGTCCTATGGCCACAAATTGACTTTGTGGCTGTGAAATCTGATTTTGTGGTTACAGAATATCAAAATGTGTGCTACCTGGTCTGAAAACATTAACAAACATAAAATGAATATGCATGTTGGGGAGGGTACCTAAGATGACATTTGATACAAATTGTTCCTTTGAAGAACCAGTTGTAGATTCAGACATGTTTTGCTAATACATTGTTCTCCAGGCCTCAGTGTTAATTGCTTTGTCCCTCAGAATGAAAGAGAGCAGAAAACAGACCAAAGTAATAGGCAAAATGCATGCAATGATCCAGGAGCTGCAAGCCACAGAACGTACTGGGCACCAGAGGCTACTGAAGGCTGAGGACGAAGCCAAGTCACAATGCAGGAGAGCGGAGTCCTTGGAGCGGACCCTACAGGAGGTGTACTCTACGCTTTCAGCTTATGACAAACGTACGGGAAGCTGTTCGTTCACCATCCAGCAAGCACTGGGGGAAGCGGTGGGGAGGTTATTACAAGACCTGGAGCATGAGAATCACAGTCTGAGAGAGAGACTCCTGCAGGTGGGTTATGTTTTATTTCCAAATGAACATCAGGGTTGGGAGGATTCAGTTTTATCCCTGAACAACAGGGTTGGGAGGATTCAGTTTTATCCCTGAACAACAGGCTTGGGAGGGTTCAGTTTTATCCCTGAACACCAGGGTTGGGAGGATTCAGTTTTATCCCTGAACACCAGGGTTGGGAGGATTCAGTTTTATCCCTGAACACCAGGGTTGGGAGGATCCAGTTTTATCCCTGAACACCAGGGTTGGGAGGATCCAGTTTTATCCCTGAACACCAGGGTTGGGAGGATCCAGTTTTATCCCTGAACACCAGGGTTGGGAGTGTTTTTCTTTATATGGTGTTTTCCATAGGTGGAGGAGGAGATGGAGACTTGGCAGGGGAAAGCAGAGATCCTGTTGAAGGGGCAAAGAGAAAGGTGCATTTAATTTTCAACCTTTTAACATTTCATTTTCATCATTCAAAGTTACTTTGTTGTCTGCTCATGTATTCACTGCATTGCTGGCTTTTTCTGGAATGGGGCAACTCATAACCAATCATGGCCAGGAGGTGGCGATATTGACTGATAAATTAAACAGCTCCAGAAACGGAAACGCAAGCTTGTGTCAAGTTATTAAATAAGTACTGTCAAACGATAAAAACAATTTTGTGAGCCGTTTTACTGTGTTTTAGATATGAGAGGGAGTGGGTATGAAGTTTTGAGTTTGTTGGATTAGGTGAGGCTCACCAAAAGGAAGGGAGAGACAAAAACCCCTAAATCCCAGACTGCAGTTGTTTTCCAGCTGACGGACCAGGCCGTCTACCCACCCCCCAGGCCGTCTACCCACCCCCAGGCCGTCTACCCACCCCCAGGCCGTCTACCCACCCCCCAGGCCGTCTACCCACCCCCCAGGCCGTCTACCCACCCCCCAGGCCGTCTACCCACCCCCCAGGCCGTCTACCCACCCCCCAGGCCGTCTACCCACCCCCCAGGCCGTCTACCCACCCCCCAGGCCGTCTACCCACCCCCCAGGCCGTCTACCCACCCCCCAGGCCGTCTACCCACCCCCCAGGCCGTCTACCCACCCCCCAGGCCGTCTACCCACCCCCCAGGCCGTCTACCCACCCCCCAGGCCGTCTACCCACCCCCCAGGCCGTCTACCCACCCCCCAGGCCGTCTACCCACCCCCCAGGCCGTCTACCCACCCCCCAGGCCGTCTACCCACCCCCCAGGCCGTCTACCCACCCCCCAGGCCGTCTACCCACCCCCCAGGCCGTCTACCCACCCCCCAGGCCGTCTACCCACCCCCCAGGCCGTCTACCCACCCCCCAGGCCGTCTACCCACCCCCCAGGCCGTCTACCCACCCCCCAGGCCGTCTACCCACCCCCCAGGCCGTCTACCCACCCCCCAGGCCGTCTACCCACCCCCCAGGCCGTCTACCCACCCCCCAGGCCGTCTACCCACCCCCCAGGCCGTCTACCCACCCCCCAGGCCGTCTACCCACCCCCCAGGCCGTCTACCCACCCCCCAGGCCGTCTACCCACCTCCCTCCTTACCTGTAATATGGGTGCCTTGTAACGTCCAGGTGCTTTAAAGGAGGTGCTTTTAATGACAACTTACCATGGTACACAGATTTACGCAACACAGCCTCTCTGGACCTGTTGGAGAGCAGGGTCAGATGTGTGGGGTGAGGGACGCAAAGAGAGAGAGTCCAATTTCCTCCCATCCATTGTACTTACAGATGTGTAGCCTACTAACGCGTAGTTAGGCAGGATTCGTAAACTAGGGCAGAGTAAACACGATTCACCACATTAATGCCTAGTCTGTAAAGCTGTATTTAAAAAAACAAATACCTGTGAAGCGCTCAGTCAACCACCAATGAAGTCTCCCCTAAACAATAAATGAGGGCAGGTACCAGGATCCTGGACAGCTCCCGCTCGAGTCAAACTAGGGATGGTTCTGAGGCTCAAAAAAAAAATAATGCATTAACAGCGACCAAACAATTAACAGCATTGAGTATTTTAAAGTAATCGTACGTGTTGGCGCATTGACTTTGACAGACGTAGTTGAAATAGATACACTGTTTGTTTTTTGCCAGAAAAGAAAACGGCTGCCAGATTTCAGTGTACCATCGTCAGATCATTGAATTGGAGGTAGCTCTCTCCATCCTGCGCTCTGATCTACAGGATGCCCAGCAGAGACATGAAGACAAGGTAACACTCATTTCACATTTTTGTGCCTGGTATGATCAATATGATGAATTAGCCTCTTAACAAAAGGTGATGACGGAACACTAATATTCTATTTGAAGATTCTGAAGGTTTGGGTTTTCATGATATTGTGTGCCAGGTGGGTGTCCTCGAAAAGCAGTTGGACGAGGCCCGGTCTCAGGTGGTGAAAGCACAGAGAGGCACAGAGAGATCCCTCCAGCATGCAGAGGAACTGGACCTTCAGCTCTGTCAGCTCACAGTAAACAATCCAGTCTCTGACAAACATGGGATACAGCCTTAGTGTGCTACCTGCTGTTGTGCGAAAAGTATTGGAAGCTTTTTACAATCAATGTATATCCTTTATGGATAGTTGTGGCTCTGATTTCAAAACAATCAAAATATTGTAGTACAGAGTTAGAATGAGAGCCAGTGCTATGTTACCTGCAGGGACAGTCAGAGCTACGACAAGTCTGTAAGGAGCTGTCCCTGGAGAGGGAGCAGACCAGCGGGCTGTGGGAGAAGGCCACGGGCCACAGGGAAACCGTTGATGGGCTGCATGATGAGCTGGAGGTGCAGCAGTTGGAGCTGATGTCTCAATCCCTGCTGGATGAGAGGAACAGGAAGCTGAAGGAGGCACAGCGGGGCCAGGCCAGGCCGGTGGAGGGTTGTGGCGGGGCCCTGGGGCCAAAGACAGAGGAGCGGAAAGGGGAGGACAAGGAGAATAGGGTGAACTTTCCGCGGCTGCAGATGGAGAACACCCCACAAGCGACTGTACGGGACGGACATAGCTTGGACCCCCTGCACAACAAGATTAATGAGCAGAAGCTGGAGATCCAACAGCTTAGGGTTGGTTAGTTATCTCGAGTTAGTTGACTAGTTCGTTTTGATCATTTAATTATTTCCATCATGGTTGGTACGTTACCTTCGTTTAAATGGCGGGGGTCTTGGTTTTCTTGTAAATCAAGAGCAGAGGTCTTCCCGAGGGACCCCTTTATTAACACCACATTGAGCTTTGTCTTGGATTGTGTGATGCTCCAATATCTTCTCTTTGGGTAGGCTTTCAAAGAGATTCCAGGCACCTTTCTAACCCTGCTGTGTCACTCCTTGTACAGGCGGGCTTGGAGCAGCGTGAGCTGCGTTTGTCGGTGCTGGAGCAGGAGTGTCGGCTGAAGCAGGCCAGCCTGTCTAAACAGACCCTTTGTGTTGAAGGGCTAACCCTAGAGAAACAGCAGCTCACCGCTGAGTTGGAGCGGCAACACAGTCAACTGGTCTGCCTCACAGGTACACCGGCTTTCATTATAGTTCGCCTGAATATTCGCCTCTAATGGATAAACCTGATGCCCCCTCTCTGTCCATTCGCTAGTGGGACTGTTGTGTTCATGCAGTATGTTATGGAACACACCGGTCAGCCGCAAGAACAGTCTTCACGTTTATGCGCTGTTAGAAAAACACTACGCACTGTGCGTTGTTTTAGTTGTTCAGCAAACCTTCATTGTGCTTTGTGTTTGGCAGTGGTGTATGTGCATATGTGTGCCTGTCTGCCCTCCAGAAGAGTATGAAGAGCACAAGAAGCTCCAAAGCATTAAGAGTGAGGAACAAGGTGTGTTGGTGAGTCTGAAGACCCAGCTGAAGACCACCCGGGCTGAGTTGGACCAAGCCAGGATCACCCTGATGACCCTGGAGGGAGTGGACGGCCACGGTCAGCACTCTGCATAAGATGAACTTCACATGACATTTCAGCAGAGATCTGTGTGTGGGTTTTATTGAGAGGGGACTGAATAGATTAACAGATGAGTTAATTGCTCTGGGATTAGTCCTCCCCCTCAATAATCACAAAGTTGAGAGAATGTGCAAGTCTTTCTGTTCTTCTCTCTTTGTATTTGGTGGATTAATTTCCCGTCATTGTATGTGTAGACAGAAAGCGATAGGAGTATATAGCACTCATTAATTCTCCCTACCCCGCCTTCTGCTTTACCTGTTCAGGCCTGAAGATTGCCATGGGGATGCAGAAGCAAATAACAGACAGACGGGAACAGATTGACACCCTCCAGGGCCAAATACAGATTCTGGAGGAGACCTTGGACCAACTAACCAAGGTAGGAATATCTCAGTCTACTTTTGGGCAAACTAAACTCTAAATTGTTTAAGCGATTACCCTGTCTTACCCTCAAACTGATCCTCAATCGCTACTGTCCTGTCCCTCAAAGCTGATTTTTTTCGGCTCAAGTCTGATGGAGTCAGATCAAGGCTGATACACCTTTGGTAACAGTACCCAGATACAGCTACGTTATCATGATCCTGTTACCGGGAATTTACACGGGCTGGTATACCCACAATTCTTTGCTTATGCTCCCTGACCACCGTAAACGCTAATAATAAAAAATAAATAATATACAAAACACTGTAAACCACTGTTTCCCAATCCTGGTCCTGGGGACCCAAAGGGGTGCATGTTGGTGTTTTTGTCCTAGCACTAACACACCTGATTGAAATGAAAGACTTGATGATAGGTTGATTATGTCAAGCAGGTGTGTGAGTGGTAGGGCAACATTTAAAACAGGTGTGTGAGTGGTAGGGCAACATTTAAAACAGGTGTGTGTGAGTGGTAGGGCAACATTTAAAACAGGTGTGTGAGTGGTAGGGCAACATTTAAAACAGGTGTGTGTGAGTGGTAGGGCAACATTTAAAACAGGTGTGTGAGTGGTAGGGCAACATTTAAAACAGGTGTGTGAGTGGTAGGGCAACATTTAAAACAGGTGTGTGAGTGGTAGGGCAACATTTAAAACAGGTGTGTGAGTGCTAGGGGAGAAACAAAAACGTGCACACCTTTGGGTCCCCAGGACCAGGATTTGGAAACAGTGCTGTACTATAGCTATAAAAAAAGTACTGTAAACTAGCAGCAATCAGGGTAGTAGTACTTAACATTATAGAATAGTCACAGGTTTTTACATCACAAAGTTATTATAAATGCAAATATATGTATGCTTACACTGATCAGCCATAACATTATGACCATCTGCCTAATATTGTGTAGATCCCACTTTTGCTGCCAAAACAGCCCTGACCCGTCGAGGCATGGACTCCACTAGACCTCTGAAGGTGTGCTGTTTTATCTGGCACCAAGACGTTAACAGCAGATCCTTCAAGGTCCTGTAAGTTGGGAGGTGGGGCCTCCATGGATCGGACCTGTTTGTCTAGCACATCCCACACATGCTCGATTGGATTGAGATCTGGGGAATTTGGAGACCAAGTCAACACCTGGAACTCATTGTGTTCCTCAAACCATTCCTGAACCATTTTTGCTCTGTGGCAAGGCGCATTATCCCGCTGAAACAGGCCAGTGCCATCAGGGAATACCGTTGCCATGAAAGGGTGCACATGGTCTGCAACAATGCTCAGGTAGGTGGTCAAAGTAACATCCACATGAATGGCAGGACCCAAGGTTTCCCGGCAGGACCCAAGGTTTCCCAACAGAACATTGCCCAAAGCATCACACTGCCTCCGCCGGCTCAACTTCTTCCCATAGTGCATCCTGGTGTCATGGCACACGCACCCACCATCCATGTGATGTAAAAGAACCAGGCCACCTTCTTCCATTGCTCTGTGGTCCAGTTCTGATGCTCACATGCCCATCATAGGCTCTTTCGGCGGTGGACGGGTCAGCATGGGCACCCTGACTGGTCTGTGGGTACGCAGCCTCATACGCAACAAACTGATGCACTGTGTGATCTGACACCTTTCTGTCAGTACCAGCATTAACCTTTTCAGCAATTTGAGCTCGTCTATTGGATTGGACCACACGGGCCAGCCTTCGCTCCCCATGTGCATCAATGAGTCTTGGTCGCCCATGACCCTGTCGCCGGTTCACTGCTTTTCCTTCCTTGGACCACTTTTGATAGGTACTGACCATTGCAGACCGGGAACACCCCACAAGGGCTGCAGTTTTGGAGATGCTCTGACCCAGTCGTCTAGCCATCACAATTTGGCCCATTTCTAAGTAGCTCAGATCCTTACGCTTGCCCAGTGTTCCTGCTTCTAACGCATCAAGGTGGACAGAATGTTCACTTGCTGCCTAATATATTTCACCCACTGACAGGTGCCATGATAAGAAGATTATCAGTGTTATTCACTTCACCAGTCAGTGGTCATAATGTTAGGGCTGATTGGTGTATTTATGTATATACAGTGAGCACCATAATTCATTGGACAGTGACCATTTTTCATTTTGGTTCTCTAGCACCTTGAGTTTGAAAGCATACAATGACAATGAAGTTGAATTGCAGACGGTCAGCTTTCATTTGAGTGTATTTTCATACATATCAGAAATGACAGCATCTTTTGTACATGGATTCCCGTTTGAAGTATTAGTCGAATTGGCTTCACAGATGTGTCGTTAGGCAGGTGTATTCATTTGTGCCTTTCGTGAATGCAGGAGAGCTGTTGATGAATAGTCTTGATTCTAGACTTTGCTCTTGCCTTTGGAGGTTGTTGCGACAACATGAGGAAGATGGCAGTGCTCATGCAAATGAAGCTGGCCGGCATAAGGCTCAGAAATAAATCAGTCAATCAGGAACATTGCCAAAACCCTGGGCATGCCCAAGTCAACTGTTTGGTTCATCAGCAACAAGAAAAAAACAACCTGTTTACTCAATTATGTCAAAAGACCCAGTAGACCCAGGAAGCCCACTGTAGTGGATGACCAGGGAATACTCTCTATGGTGAAGAAAACCCCCCGGACAACAGCCCCACAGATCAAAAACACTTCTGGATGCAGGTGTAGATATTTCCAAGTCTGCCATACATAGAAGACTACACTAGCAGGACTACAGAGGTGTAGATGTGTCAAAGTCTGCCATACATAGAGGACTACACTAGTAAGACTACAGAGGAACACAACATGATGCAAACCACTGATAAGCCTGAAGAACAGAAGGAGAGAATATTTAGCTAAAAAAAAACTCCTGAAAGAGCCCCAAGAGTTCAGGAAAAAAAAGTATGGTGGACAGATGATAGAGATTAAGGTGTAATGGAAATGTGTGTGGAGAAAAGTGTGGCCATGGTCCAAAGCACACCACCTCATCCGTGGAACAAGGTGAAGAGGGATGTTGGAGCTTGGGCCTGTATGGCTGCCAGTAGAACAGGCTCACGTCTTCATCGGCGATGTGAAGTAGAACAATGAATTCTGAAGTCTAAAGAAATATTTGATCTGTTCAGAGAAAACCAAATGCCTGTGGGGGTGGGGCCGGAGACTGTACAAAAGGTTCTATAAAGCTGACAGTCTCCACTTTATTGTCATTGTTTGCTTTGAAACTCAAAGTACTAGAGCACCAAACCAAAATAACATGGTCACTGTCCAATGAGTTATGGTGCTCACTATGTACAGTACCAGTCAAATGTTTGGACATCTACATACTAAAGGTATTGCTCTATTTTAGTTTTCCACCTTGTAGAATGATAGTGAAGACATCATTTTGTATTATTTAGTTATTTATAAGTGTCCCTGAAATTCACGGTAAAAATGCAATCCCATCTCTGTGTAGACTATATTACATGTTCCCTTCATTTGTGTCAGCATTATAAATCACTAAATTGAAGTGGCCTTAAATATGCCTCAACTGTAGCTCACCCTTTGTGGTCTGTTAGTACTGAATCCGTCTCTTAAGTTACTTCATCCATTCGAGTTACTACTTCCTGATATTAAGCAAAAACAGTATTCCTGCCTCTAGTTGACTCTGCATTACTCTGGATTTTTCCCTAACTGGTTTTCCCTGTAAGAAGTGCCATGTTTGATTCCCTGTGTGTTCCTGGGTTGATGTGATTTGGTGTGTGGAATTCTGTGTCTCTTTGTGAACTGTCCAAAGCTTGGGTGTGTTTTACAGTTTCTTCTCTCCGTCCAGACACACTCCCTCCTCCTTCATCTGACACAAATCTCCAAAGCATTTTCTGTTTTCAACAAACTTCGGTCCTTAATTAAAGCGATATAGTACGCTGCAGTTTCCTTGAATGTATTATTATCTGCTTCCAATATGGTCTCTACCCTCCCAGGAGAAGCATTGCCAGAGCATGGAGAATAAATGCAGGATCCAGGAGCTGGCTTCAGTCACAGAGGAGAAGAGACAGCTGGCCGCTGAGGTGGACACCCTGCGTTCTCTGGAGAAACAGCTCCGGGAGAAAGTGGCCAAACTAGAGAACACCCTACACAAGGTGGTGTGGCCTTATCTTATATTTACACTGACTTTATCACAGTATGAAGACATATTTATAGCAGTACATGCACAACACCACGAGAGCTTTCTCATCCTCGACACGGCCCCATCCCCCCAAACACAAATCGGAGCTATGCGGAGAGGAGCACTACTCCTACACTACTGTTGTTTGCTCCTTGGGGTTTAAGGCCGGGTGTCTCTGTAAAGCACTTTGTGACAACTGCTGTTGTAAAAAGGGCTTTATAAATACATTTGATTGATTGATTGACATATTTATACTCTACTGCTCTGGATCCCTTTTACACGAATGTTCCTCAGATGTCTGAGAGCTTTGTCAACTGTCAGGACGTTATCCAGATGCACGAGCAGGAGTTTGTGCGGCTGAAGCTGCAGCATGCTCTGGACATAAAGGTATGCCTCTGTAGCGGTCCGGTGCATTTTATTTGGAGTGGATTTGCTTTGTACTCATTTATGCTGTCTGGAGCCTTTACACAGGTTTCCATTTAAAGTTCTGTGACTTTTCTGCAGGAGCTTCAGGGCCAGAATCGGCGAACCACAGGGAATGCTCAGTGTTCTACTCTGTCCAGCCCAACATGCTGGAGTTCTCTGCACTCAACCCAGCATGACTTTAAGAGCCTGGTACAGGTAAGTCAAAACAGAAACCTATGAAAGGCTTCACGGCTCCAGCCGTTTATTGGGCTTGGGGAAAAGGAAAACGCGCAACATTTGACTTCCCCAGAATTAACAAAACACCCTGATTGCATTCCTGTGACAGCACAATAGACTTGTTCATAACTGCTTGGCTGAAAAGGAACACTGTTTATTCAAAATATACTGGACTTCTGATCCCAGTTTTATTCAACACAGTATATTGCACTGAAAACAGCATCTCTTCACCCGTCTTGCAGCTGAAGCCTCAGCAGCTGTTGGGAAGCTCCACCCTCGAGCTGAAGACTCCTGTCAAAGAGCTGCAGGGTGGGATTTCTGAGAACCCCAGACCACACACCAACAAAAGCACCCAGAGTATCCTCAGGAGGTCTGCCCCTGAGAAAGAGCACCAGACCACACTGTAGGTCTGACCTCACTCACCCTTATTTACAGCCCTTTGAGGCAAAACTTCAGAGATAATGTACTTTATTTGACATGAAATACATTACACAAAGTCGAGTAATAACAGAAGGCAAATTCATGAACAAATATGCCCAACAACACTGGCTTCTAAAATCTTCTAAATTTGATATTACTATTCAGAAGCTTGTATGTTTCTGAAGTGTGGACTAGAAACAATGTTCACTATATATGTTGTCAATAGAGCAGCATAATACATTGCTATTCACACTGCAAGATTTGGACTGTAAGATTATAACTCACATTTATTGATTCTGATTGTCCCCTCACTCCTGCCACACACACATTTTGTAAAATGGTTGCACTTACTATTGGCATTTTACTCAAATGTGCAAAGCTTGCGTTTCCTTTGGTTTTCAATCAACCCATTAACTACAATCAAATCTTTTACAATGAAACATTTCTCTTACAGCAATGAAGGGACCAACAGTGTTACAAGCAATATCAAATCAACCACGAAGGCAACTTACAGTAGGTAAGTTAATGTGTTCTTTAAGCGGTTGTCTGAGTGTGGATATTGGCAACGCTCTTTACCAGTATGTACAGGTTTTCTACTCTAGCCACATTAATGTCGGTCTGTTGGTTCATTCCAATATATGTCTGTGTGCAATATGTGCTGTTATGTGCTTTCACCCTTTAGGACCACTGATCTGGATAAACAGAACTTATACAGCAACTTCTTAAGCAAGAGTGAGTTTGTTACAAATGTAATTTAACAGACTCTTATCCAGAGTCGTAATGACTGCATGCATGTTCATATTTTAACTGGATCCCCATGGGACTTTAACTCACAACCTCTGGCATGCCATGTTCTAACCACGGAGACCTTTAACATACTCATGTTAAAGGTCTCAGATGATTTCTTGATGACATAATGAATATACCAAGCTTGAAACAGTTAACCATTCCTCTAATAGAGATTGTTCACTCTTTTTACAGGCCATAACTTACCTTTTGCAGCATCTCTGCCTTGCAACACGTCATCCCCTCGAGCCCTGGCAGTGGGCCGCAGGTCCCCTGTACACTCGCTTCTGACCTCTGACCCAAATCCAACACCTTGACCACAGAGCAGGCCTCAGGCAGCAGGCCCTCTCACAGACACATGCAACAGTAAGTCTTACTGGCTTTACTATGAACCTATTACACCTCTCAACCATGTGAGAAAAAAACAATCACCTTTTATGTTTCACTGGTTTAAGACTAATGTCTCAACAGCTAAATGGTTTGTGAGGAAACACACAAGTAAAATAAATGCAGTTAAGTAATGTTGTTTTCTGCAGAGATGGCCACAGTGATAACGGGTCAGAAGAGGAGGTTGGGAAAGGACAAAGACAAAGGGAAGATTTATAATAAACATGAGTGTGTAGATGTTTATTTAAATAAAGAATTACCATAATGTTGAATGTTATTATTATTTATTGAATTTCCATTGCATGATACTTTTAACATGGCGAAATTGATGCCAAATCCAAGCATGTTGTTGCAGCTATTCATGAAATGTCATTATTCAATGTAAATATGAAGTACATGCAGTAACAGTCACCCAGTGAGTTCAAAACATGCTGGAAGCTTTCTACCAGCTTAGCGTCTGTATGTTTTTCCTTTGATAGATTGGGTGTAGCGTTGAGAAACTATCCCACATATGATGAATTGAAACTTGCCTAAAAGACCACTTTCTCCTTCCTAGCTGAGGCAGACCCTGCTGCATTAGGCCTGGTTCGATGATCCTGCTCTCCTGCAAAGAGAGGACTCATAAACTGCAAAACAAAAGTATAGAAAACCAAGTTAAAATACAATCAATATATTTATCAGAATGTGTTTCCTATCAAGTTAACTAATATTGAGATTGAAACGTGTGCGTGTAAAGCAGTGTGGTAAAGCAGTGTGGTAAAGCAGTGTGGTAAAGCAGTGTGGTAAAGCAGTGTTGTCTTACCCTAGGCCCCCTGAGGCCCTTGTGGATGATGAACTCCTTGAATAATTGAGCCCCATACATCTGTTTAAATTCTTTGTCCTATACGAGACAAAATAATGTCTTATATTTTAACTGGGATTGATAGTCTGTCCAAGCTAGTTGTTTTGTAATGACCCACATATAACAAGGTTTTCAAGTATAAGAGTTCTACTAAACACCCACCTTTTCACTTGATTGGCCCAGAAACTCTGAGTCCTCAGGAATGAAATTGGGGTCTGGTAATTGTTCATCCGCATATATTTTATTCCAAGTTTTAGAATCCAGGTACCATGCTCCATATTTGGGCCTTTTAGTTCCTGGGTTGTTCTGACGGACGGTTTGTTAACACGACTACTTAGAAAATAAACCGTTCAAGCAATTCATCAATTGATCGTCATGTTCTGAGTTTATCGGGTTCAAGCTTAGACACTCAATACCTTGTGTGGTTCTGAATCCTTTAAGAGTGCCTCACGGGTGCTGGCTCTGCGCAGGTCCTCCACAGAAGTATGGAGGTTCTCTGGCATGTTCTTAGACTCAATTGCCTGGATGGGGAAGGTCAGGGATGTTTTTCTCTCACTGACAAACAAGTCCAGTAGGGTGGATTCAGTCAGGTTGTTTCCTCCTCCCTGTCAAAGTCAATCATTTATTAACCCGTTTCTTGCTTCTACAGTACAAGGCAGAATGTTGTGTTTTCTGTTTTGACCTTTTATTGAGGTGTGTGCAGTCCTTTTTCTGGTCATGGACGCTTTGTGTTCTGCTTACCAATACAGCATCCCAGTCACAGAAAAGCTTTGTTACTTTCTTGAGATCCTCATCTTGTGATGGCGAGTGCAGCCTTTTGATGTTGACTACTTGGTCTATTCTTTCACTGCTCTGTTTTGTTTGCATCCTTTTGTAAGGGTTCTTGGGGCTGGAATCTACTGTCCTTTGGACAAAACAACAAAAGATTGAGGTTGGCAAAACAGGTTTCTCATTAGCTAACATTTTAATCTGTCATTGCCAAAAAGCTATTTCTTTGGTCAAACAAAACATGCATTAATTTACAGCACAGTTACTCGTTGCTTGTTGTTTCTCCATAACAAAATCTGTTAAGATTGGTAAACATGTTTTTCCATTACAAAATATGACGACTAGAAGTTTAAACAAAGACAAAACATTCAGCTCTTAGCTAGACTATTTTATTTCCAAGCTTACAATTAAAGTTAAAATATTAGTTTTTGGAATTTCGGTATGTATTTAGACGTGAAAGTAACAACTTTGGTCAGACTGAGTTTGACTGGATCAAATGCCAGTGCTCTTTGGCCCAACATGGTGTACAGGGAGTGGTATGTAAGCGGTTGATACCTAGGCTAGGGACACCGTACATAACCAATCCCTCCACTAAATCATTTTAACCTGGTCCTGGGAGTTAAAGAGGTAAAAATATGTTTTTGACCTAGCAATACAGAACTGACTTAAATGACCTATTGATCAATAAGCTTGTATCATGTGAATCTGGGGTGTTGTGCTGTGGCAAAAGCAAGAATGTCCATCCCTGTGTGTCCATGGCACTATGTTCAGAGGTTCTGTACCAGATAAGCTTTTATATCCTGCATATCTCTGTAAATCTACTTGCATTGCATCTTCCTCTGATCCTGATTCCTGCACGCTGGTTTCACATGCCTCAGTGCTGTCATCCGAGTGCTTAGCTTTTTCTGGTGTAGTTCCTGTACAAGCTCTGTTGACGCACATGTCCGGCTCCAGGATAGACAGCACCTGGTCAAACAACTGCTGAATGAAAGGCAAACAGTAGTACATTATACAGTATCGTGTTAGAACTAAAAGCAAAACATTCCTGCAGTGAAAACTGTGTTAGAGTTGGCTGCTTCTATAATTCAGGATTGTGTGTATGGGTTTCTAGGACACAGGTTCTCATTGCCACTGGGATGCCCTCCCTCCAATGCCATTCAGGGGCAGGGTCACTGGCTTGTTGTTGTCTCTCTGTTGCGCCCATCGTGCAATTGGGTTGAATTCTGCTGGCAATACTCGGCCCTCTTTCAGAATGGTTGCGGTTGGTGGGGGGTCCCTTTGGTTGATGTTTGGAAATGTGGGTGGATTGATTTCCTGCCTGTTGGGCCCTGTCCGGGACCTCCCTCGGATAGGGCCACAGTGTCACTGGACCCCTGTCTCAGCCCCAAGGTCTTACGCTGCTATACTATTGTGCCGGGGGAGTAGGGTCAGTTCTCGTCCTCTGTAAATACTTGTAGATCTAAGGAATGCATTTTTTACTCATAAAATTCACGCGGCATGGCCAGAAGAGAGCTGGTCACCCCTCTGAGCCTGGTTCCTCCCTAAATTTCAGCCTTGGAGTTTTTCCTAGCCACTGAATTTCAACACTGTTTTTGTTTGCCCCTTGGGGTTTCAGGCTGGGTGTTTCGTAAAAACACTTTGTGACAACTACTGTTGTAATAAATACATTTGATTGAGTTTAAGCCTTCTAATGGACCAAATAATGTTCAAAAGATAAGCAGTGATTCTCTCATCCCTGGAAACCTACCCTTTAGGTTTTATTTCCTGCCTGTTTAAACAGAACTGTATGGTGAAATTACACCACTACAAAGACAGTCCAATTATCAAGACATTCTACTAGAGAACCTGGCCATATTTTACATTTTATTCTGAGACTAAATTGCTGATTAGTCTTGTTTGTAACCTGCCACTCACCTCGGGGGACAGGCTTTGCTGGAAATGTGGGAACATAACCAAGGGGTGCTGTTTGAGTTTCTGCTCCACTGCTTCCACGTGCTCCCTACGTGACTGCTGCCGAGGATTCTGCTTAGAGAAGCAAGCCTGCTCTTTCGAGATGCGCTTATGTTTTTTGTCAGAGAGACATGTAGGGTTTGACATCGCAAAAATGGGAGGGAACGTGCAGCTCTCGGTGCCCGAAAGAGTAGGATACCTATCTTTAAAGTCACCAAGTCCTGAATTTGGGAAACGCCAACTACGGCCACCCAAAGCACCAGAGAGATGATGCTTCTTGGCGTCTCTCAGACATTCGGTCTTCACCTTTTCCGTGTACCTGTGTGTAAAAGCAAAAAAGTGATGAGCTACTTTACAAAGCCCTTAAACATTTTAGAATCTGAGCGACAGGAAGGTTTCCTCAAATTTATGATAGTTTTCATTTAATGTATATAGCTGTCAGAGATTATAACGACTGAAATCTAACGGTTTGGGCATACCTTAAAATGTAATTAAAAAGTATGTTGGGCACACCTACTGATACTGTAGTGTAGCTGGCTACAAGATTTAACAACAATCCGTAAAAACCTAACAATGGTACATCGTCGTTATTACCAAGGCTTTGGGTAGGCAGGTAGCGTCGATCTGTTCTCCGGTAGTCCAGTTTTATACCTTTTATCTGTCATTATGCGTTTTTCTCATCAATTTACATGTATTAACCGTAAAACACAAAGTTTTTTTCCATAGTTACAGTATTCAGTTCTCTGGCTTAGCTTCACTACACAGGTTGTGTATAGTTACCACGGCAACAATGTTGGCCACGTCTAACATGAGTGACAGGTTGGCTGGTAATTGTAGTTCAGCAAAGTAAAAACCAGAAATCAAAGCACAATCGTCACAACAAACTACGCACGTTTCAGATGCCTTTTTGCTACAGAACTATTATGCATCTTATTTGACAAACACCTGTGAAATAAATAAAAAATTGGCTGTTTATAACTGAAGCCTGATATAAATTTACTGCTAGAGATTTGACCACTAGATGGTGGTATGTGATCAGAGGGAAATGGTGTTTGGGTGTCAGTTAAAAAATAATCTAAATATCTGGAATGTCAATTTTAACTTTGGTTTGCTTTCAGAAATTATTTTGTATAGCAAATTACATTCTTTGTACGTTGTAGCTCATGCCGAAGTATTGGGATTAATGTAGAATTCATATTGTTTACATCATTAATGCAAAATGCAATTTAAAGCTTAAGTGTGCGTGTGTGCGTGTGTGCGTGTGTGCGTGTGTGCGTGTGTGCGTGTGCGCGTGTGCGCGTGTGCGCGTGTGTTCTAGCTCTAGGATTTAATCTAGTGGTCAGATTCTCTAACACTAGACTAACTGCCATCCCCCAAATCACATGATTTTAACCATGTGAGGGGGGGAGAAAGTACACTGAGACAAATTATCACACAGTAAATTAAATAAAACTGGTGTCTTCTCTAAGGTGATGACCTAGTGTAGAGAGAGAGAAGAGTGCTAACAAAACATTATTTACCAATGTAATGTACGGCTCCTTTAAGGTTTTCAGAGTTTGCATTCCTTCTTGCCCTATATGTATTCCTCGTGCTGTCACAGGACTTGGGGTCAACCCTTTTGAATAACATCACAGCCTCATGAATGGCAAATCCGTTTCCTCATCATCATCCGATTCCATTAACATACCACCATTTGTTAGAACAGTGAAATTCTACTTCATGGTTTTATAGACTGTGGAAGTCCCAACCTTTAGTTAGTGCCTGTGATATCTTTCACCCATATGCTTGACCAGACACTGTATTGTGACTTGCTTGCCTGGGTGACATGCTGACCGCTGCTTTGACCTAGTCATCCAACTGTTAAACCGACTGGGCCAGTTGAAGCTGGACACAACGTTAGTTTGTTTATTTTCAGTCAGACCACGAGAGTATAGTGGAGCCAAAGGTTTTCTTGAGTCTGTTCACTGAAAAAGAGGTCCTTGATTCATTGCTTGTTATTGATACTAAGAAAACCACAGAGGCTGATACGCCAGATCCATGCTTATTGGGTAGTGCTACCCCAATTATCACTTGAGTGCTAACACATATATATTTAATCTAACATTAATTTTGGGGGTTACTACTAAAGTTTGGAAAACCACTCATACTTCCACTGCATAAGGGAGGGAACTCTAATGTCCTTGATAATTATCGTCCTCTCTCAAATGTCTAAATTATAATTCCTTGCCAAAATCCTGAAGTCATTGGTGAATAAACAGTAATATTCCTTTTTATTTGAATATTGCATTTTGAATAGATTTCAGTCTGGTTTTAGACCGGAGCGCAGCATTTACCGTAACTACTCTGGTTGTTAAATGATATTGTCAAAACTTTGAATGAGAAATTAAGCGGTGTTGGTTTGTTTGTTGACCTGTTGAAGGCATTTGATACAGTAAATCACTGTCTTATTGAAAATGTTGTCTTGGCCAAGGATACTTGGCTGTGGTTTAAAAAAAAAATACCTTAGTGGCAGAACCCAGGCTAATGTAGCTGATGGAATTAAATCAAAATTTCTTGTAGTCCACAAAGTAGTTTCACAGGGTTCCATTTTTTTAAAATTATTATTTATTATTTTGTTTTTACAGTTTTACAGGACACTGATGCAAGTTTTATTATTTTGGCTGTTTACCAAAATATATCCAAGTTACAGTTAAATAATTAATATGGGCTTAAAGTGCAGTCTCTCAGCTTTAATTAAATTAGGGTATTCACATCCAAATTGGAAGAAGGGTTTAGGAATTACAGCTCTTTAATACGTAGCCCCCTCTTTTTCAAGGGACCAAAAGTAATTGGACAATTATCTCGAAATCAGTTTCATGGACAATGTGTGGGCATTCCTTCATTATTTCTTCATCAATTAAGCAGGTAAAAGGTCTGGAGTTGATTCCAGTTGTGGCATTTGGAAGCTGTTGCTCTGAACCCACAACATGCGGTCCAAGGAGCTCTCAGCGCAAGTGAAACAGGACATCCTTAGGCTGCAAAAAAATTACAGCAGAGACATAACAGGAACATTAGGAGAGGCCAAATCAACAATTTGGTACATTCTGAGAAAAAAAATGACGTCCATGGAAGATGATCGTAGGACCCTTTCCATGGTAAAGAAAAATCCTTCTCAACAACCAGTCAAGTGAAGAACACACTCCAGGAGGTAGGCATATCATTATCCAAGTCTACCATAAAGCGAAGACTTCACAAAAGAAAGGCCAGATTAGATTTCTTGCCAAAAAAACACATCTAAAAAAGCCAGCCCAGTTCTGGAACAGTATTCTTTGTTCAGATGAAACTAAGATCAACCTGTACCAGAATGATGGGGGGGAAAAAATGAAGGCGGCTTGGAACGGCTAATGATCAGAGGCATACCACATCATCTGTAAAATACGGTGGAGGCAGTGTGATGGCATGGGCATGCATGGCTTCCAATGGCACTGGATCACTAGTGTTTACTGATGATGTGACAGAAGACAGAAGCAGCCAGATGAATTCTAAAGTGTATAGGGATCTTTTGCCTGCTCAGATTCAGACATTCAGCAAAGTTTATTGGTTTGCGCTTCACTTCAATGAACCAAAACTTACTGCGAAAGCAACCCAGGAGTTTAAAGCAAAGAAGTGGAATATTCTGCAATGGCTGAGTCAATCACCTGATCTCGATCGAGCATGCATTTCACTTGCTTAAGACAAAACTGAAGGCAGAAAGACCCACGAACAAACAACTGAGGACAGCTGCAGTATAGGCCTGGCAAAACATCACAAAGGAGGAAACCCAGCATTTGGTTATGGCCATGCGCTTCAGACTTCAAACAGTCATTGCCTGGAAAGGATTCTTGACAAAGTATTAACATTTATGATTGTGTTAATTTGTCCAATTTCATTTGTGCCCCTGAAATAAGGGGATTGTATATGAAAATAGTTGCAATTCCTAAACATTTCATTTAATATATTTGTTCAATCCCTTGAATTGAAGGTGAAAGTCTACACTTCAATTGCATCTCCGTTCATTTCAAATCCATTGTGGTGGTGTACAGGAAATCGGGTCAGTGTCCAAATATTTCCAGACCTATTTGTAAGAACAGCAGGTACCATACACGCTCTCAAGGCTGGATAATGTTGGAGATCCCATGGGCCTTATCAGAACTGGGTATTTTGAGTATTATTATTTCTTTTTCTTCTTATAAATTATTTTTGTCAGTTGTGATATTTTTATTTTGTATGTCTTGTGTGTTTATTGTTGTAATAAAGGGCTCAGCTGTGGAAGACACATTTTTCTCAGTATTTTTTTTTTTATTCATTAGTATTATTTATGAATCTTTGTCAAATGTATACTTTTGAGTACAGGATTGTCTTACAGGGAGTTGTCTTTTTTGATGGGTTTAGCCTACTGTGTTTAGTTTTGACTTTAAATGTATTTCTCATTTCCCATCGTACCAGCCAATGTCTTCTGACGAGTACAATTGTTTGACTATGGTCTGATTCACTGGAGCCCAGCCCTCTGGTCTATCTATAGGGGAGTAAATATTTACTACCAAAACACAAACAATTCTGATATGTACAAATCTAAGATACGGTAAGATAAAATACAATGTGAACATTGAGACTTTGTTCATTATATGTGAAAAAAGTCTCACTGGAAAGCTGTAGCTGTCAGATTAATATGTATATTCCTTGGGTAATAAAAACATGATGAAATAAAGTGTAAACTTAACATCCTAAGTCCCATTTTCCATTGGTAGATATTCTACCCGTAGTTTGTTGATGGTATTACTATCTGTTGACAAACAAGAGTTAGAGTTAGCAGACAGTTAAAATGTTACTGATAGTCAGAATCTGAAGACACATTTGGGACTCCAAAGTTTTACCAAACTTAATAGTTGTCTCATCTGTAACCTTACCTCCCAGTGTGTTTGTAGTGTAACCAAAACCTCTCAAATTGTATGACCGTTTAAGGTACAACAAGTAAATGAATCCTAGGGAGCAGGTGTCAGTGCTTGTTTCCTGGAAAACCACTTGTCACAATGAACGCCTCAACATACAGCTCAAACATATTCTTTAGACTAACAAGAATTTCTGGAACAATGCTTTGGTATTGCTGTATGAAGCTCATAAGCATTTCTATTGATCTTAATGTGACAGGACTACCATTGTTATAAAAATGGGTATTACTTCCCCCTCAAATTTGAAAATAATAAGTGCTGTAAACAAACTTTGAAAACTTTTATTGGATTAGTAGTTGTAAAAATTTTAAACAACATACAAAAGTTGTTTGTGCTTTATAATGAACTCTTAATGCAGAGTAATAGTAAGAACCATTTCACTCAGATCTCAGCTCTTCTTTTTGGAGTACACTTAGCTACATAGGTCCTGAAAAATTGCTAAATGATCTATAGTATTTCTGTTGAAACAATTTCTAATTTTAACTTTGCACAAATAGCTAATTTAGGGAAAATTGAGTTGTAATTGTGTGTGTAATCTACATCTGTGTGGGTCCAAAGAGATAAAACCTGAGAAATTGGTCCCCACAATATCTTTTGGAAGGGCCCAACTTAGAAAAAATATATTTTCAGGTTAGGGGTTTGGTTTAGGGAAACACCATTTTACGTTTAAGCATTACCAGTTAGGTTTAGGGTTAGGATTTGGGGTTAACGTCTAAGGCATAAAAGTTAGGTTAAATGTGGAGACCCAAAGTCCCCAGAAAAATATCAAAACCTGAAATACAGTGGATATAAAAAGTCTACACACCCCTGTTAAAATGCCAGGTTCTTGTGATGTAAAAGAATGAGAGAAAGATAAATCATGTCAGAACTTTTTAAACCTTTAATGTGACCTACGTGAACAATTCAATTAAAGAACTGAAATCTTTGAGGGGGCCAAAGAAAAAGGTTGTCTTGCCACCCTACCCCATAGCCCATTCATATAAAGAATACGGGAGATAGTTGTCACATGTAGCACACAGCCAGTACTTGCCAAAAATTCCTGCAGTTCCTTTAATGTTGCTGTACGACCCTTGGAAGCCTCCCTGACCAGTTTTCTTCTCACCTTTTCATAAATTTTGGAGGGACGTCCAGTTCTTGGTAATGTCTCTGTTGTGCCATATTTTCTCCACTTGATGATGACTGTCTTCACTGTGTTCTATGGTATATCTAGTGCTTTGGAAACTATTTTGTACCCTTCTCCTGACTGATATCTTTCAACAATGCGATCCCTCTGATGCTTTGTAAGCTCTCTGTGGACCATGGCTTTTGCTCTGAGATGCAACTAAGAAAATGTCTTGAAAATCCTACTAGAACAGCTGAACTTTATTTGTGATTAATCAGAGTCACTTTAAATGATGGCAGGTGTGGAATGACTTCTATTTAACATGAGTTTGAATGTGATAGGTTAATTTTGAACACAACCACATCCCCAGTTATAAGAGGGTGTGCACACTTACGCAAACCAGGTTATTGTAAGGTTTTTATTTTAAATGTTTCCCCCTCTGAGATTTCAGTTTGTTTTTCAATTGAACTGATCACATTATAGGTCACATTAAAGGTGGGAAAAGTTCTGACATTATTTATATTTGCCTATTCTTTTTACATCACAACAACCTGGCATTTTTGTAGGGGTGTGTAGACTTTTTATATCCACTGTAGGTCCATACATTTTTTTGTTGGCAGGTCCCCAATAGGAAAAATGTATTTCCAGCATAGGTTTATGTTTAGGGAAAAACAATTAAATTGAGCAAAGAGAGAGAATTGGGGTTACGTTTAAGTTATGGGACTATCGGTTAGGCTCAGGGCTTAAGTTTAGGTATTAAGATTAGGTTACTGAGAATGGGGTTAGGGTGAGGTTAGGATCAGGTTTTGGTTTAGGGCTAGGGATCATGGATATCTTGATTTCAGGTTCCCACATGAATAGAAAAACAAACGTGTATATAAATATTATATAGCTAATCATGTTTTGCAATCATATATTCTGTTGTATATTTTCTTCCATTTGATGTTGCATTTGATGTAATGCGTTGACAATTGGGTGCACATTTTCAAAACTACAAATAACTGAACCAAAGCAACAGGACAATATAAATGTTTCTCCAGAGGGCTTTTACTTTTCTTTGACAGCACACATACAATTGGGGGAAGCTAGTCTAATATACAGGAAATGTTTTTGTTTAGAAAAATTGGTTTAGCTGCACTGGTTTCCAGTAGCCAAGGGGGTTATTGTCAAGTTTTAACAACCTTCTTCAGACAAAAACGATGTTGAGGCATATTATCTCTAGAAAACAAAAATAGACGATGTTTCAACATGGTGATAAATCTGCATATACAGTAAAACAGTTGTGGTCAAGGTTATCCTCAGATTTTTATGCTATAAAATAAATGGGAAAAGTGTGAAATCTATATTTTGTATTTTTTCAATTAAAATACAGTAAGTCATCTTTTAAATCAGTTTGGGTAAATAATAAAAGTTAAAGGATGGGACAGTCAACCTTTTACAAAAATGGTGTGCCCTAACAGTCTCAATCTCTGCATAGCTTTTTAATCATCAGATATCAGTAGATCTGCAAATAGTAGATTGTTGCACAATTTTCCACCCAATCATAGGAGCTGCATGTGCGTTACCACTGGAATGTACGTACAGGACCAGTAAAAGACTACAGAAGCGTATATTATATTTTTTTTTTATTAGAAATGTGCAGAAATCCTTTTTTAAATCATGTTCTGTGGACAAGTGCCTGTCTACTGGTTTGCTGCGTACAGTATTCCTCATAAATGAGTCCTACGGATTGCAATTGCACTTAGTTTATATGAGAACTAGCTTATGCAAGTATTCTCTAAAGGCTTAGCCCTTCTTACCTACATTAATCACCGCTCCATCCTGAAACAATGAATTGAACGCTCTGGTTTCAAAACATCCCACTCAATTGTGGGAACTGCACCACATCCAGGTGACCAGCTGAATGTAAATGGAAAGTTCATAGTCTTATTGTTAAGTAAATAACTTGCATTCCCTGAGAAGTTGCTTTTGCTTGACCACTTAGTAAAGCAATGCATCAAGGTCATTATTATAGTTTTTCTGACATAATACATTTTTGTAATAAATTTTAAGCAATAGAATTCAATTGAAAAGAAATGTTTAACTACAATACTTTTTTTCCCGGTACAGCAAGTTCTTTCTTAATCCCACGATATCTCCAAGGAGAACTTGGAATAGAATAACACATATATAAATTCACTATAGTACCCTCCCATGGTACTTAATGGCTCTGGTTGCATCAATTATGTCTCCTGAAAAGGTCTGGCTATCCTCACAAATCTCTACTCCCACAGCTAAGCCTGTATATCAGGGTTGGGTCTACAAAGACTGTCTGGATCCTGAAAGTGGCGTGACAAATATACAGTGCCTATAGAAGGTTTACACCGCTGTGAACTCCACACATTTAAGGGGATTTTTTTCATTAACTGTGAAATAAATGTGTATCTAATTGATTTATCTCTGTTATTACTTAGTGGAAATACTTTTGGGAGTAATTACAGCTGTATGTTGGTAGAGGTCTTTACCAACATTACAAAGTTTAAAATAGTAATGTTAGCCATTCTCCTTTACAAAACTATGGAGACCTTGGGATATTGTATTCAAATGCACACTGACCAGTCTTGGCCATTAAAGCCTGTGTTTTTTTTCTATGTTTCCATAGGCCTCTGGCTAGTCTCTCTGATCAGTATCCTACTTGGTGGCATTATTTAGCAGGCTATTGTTCGTGACATAAACATTCCACTTATTAATAATCTTCTTAACCATGCGCCAATGGGACTTTTTTTATATACATCCCTTGATCTGAGTTTTTCCACAACTTTGTCCACTGTTTCTTTTGAAAGGTCCTTAGCGCAAGGTTGAGCATTTGCTTTCCAATTTTGTTTCCCCAACAGAAGAAACCTACTGCTGAATGTATCCTGAAGTCATGTGAACATCATGAAAATTTAATGCAGGTGCAAATTACATTTGTAATTTTTAAGGTGATTGGTTGAACTAATTTAGGATTGGTAAGACAATAATAAAAATAATTACTTTAAATTGTGGCATATAGTGGGTGGAGACCGTGCTGTACCTAAGTACAAGGTCAGTGACACAAGTTTTGTTGTTTTGGCTCTGAACTCCAATGCTTTAGATTTGAAATGATTCAATGATGATGGGTTATAGACTATCAGTTTTAAATTGGGCATTTTCAACCATATTGGATGAACCATTTAAAAATAACACACCATGTTTCCTACAGCTGTTTCTTATTAGACAGGTGTGTTTGCATCAGTGCAACAGCACTGTGAATGCCTAATCCTGATTCTATGCTTTGCATTTTATTTGGAGTTGATAGATGGTGTCTGACGACACAAGGACCAAAGAAGTGTCAGTGCTTGCCACCATGATGCAGATAAATCGGAATAAATTAATCAGAGACATAAGAAAACATTTGGCATGCTAACAACAATTGTTTGGTACAGTACATTAAGAAGAAGAATATTAAGAATATCTATACAGTGGATGACCAAGGAATGCTCACCATAATGGAAAAAGTACTCTCCAAGATGTAGCAGTGGATGTGTTAGCCACTTCCAAGTTCCAACACTGGAAAGTTCCTCACTCAGAACTTTCCTTTTTAACTTTTTTGGAAAGGAAAGAAAAAGGTGCAGTGGTCTCTTAATTTTTTCCAGAGCTGTATATACCATTTGTAAAGAAAACATGAGTGAGCAGGCAAAACATGTCTTTTATTTCTTATGGGATTCATAATGACTTCTATTTAACACAAGTTTGAATTTGATTGGTTAATTCTGAACACATCTTCAGTTATAAGAGGGTGTGCACACTTATGCAGCCAGGTTATTGCAAGGTTTTCATTTTTCCCCCTCAAAGATTTCAGTTTTTTTTTCAATTGAATTGTTCATGTTATAGCTCACATTAAAGGTGGAAAAACATCTGACATTATTTATCTTTGTCTCATTTTTTTACATCACAAGAACCTGGCATTTTAACAGGGGTGTGTAGAATTTTTATTTCCACTGTAAACTTTTGATCAGGGCCATTAGGTTCTGTTATCATTATATTTTTAAAAGGAGCTAAACAACTATGTGATAATAAATGGCTTCATATGATCATTATCCTTAAATAAGACATGATCTGTCATATTTTCAATGCCAAGATTTCACAATTTCTGCCAGCATATGCAAACTTATGAACACAATTGTATGTGAGAATGCTGTTCATAGACTTTAGCTCAGCATTCAACATGGTCTTCCCCTCTAGGCTGGTCAACAAACACCATGCCCCTCTCTCTGCAACTTGACTCTGGACCCCAGTCTGTCAGGTTAGACTACCTCACCTCCTCCACCCTGATCCTGAACACTGGTGTTCCACAAGGCTGTGTGCTGAGCCCTCTCCTGTACTCCCTCTTCACCCACAACTGCAATCCTGTCCACAGTTCCAACACCATCGTCAGCACCATCATAGACCTGTTCAGTGACAAGGACAAGTCAACCTTCAGGGAGGAGGTCAAGTCCCTGGTGGCATGGTGCGCTAACAACAACCTGGCCCTCAATGCAAAGAAAACCAAGGAGCTCATTGTGGATTACAGGAAGTCTAAAAGCTGCAGTCATGCCCCAGTTATCAACGATGGCACTGAGGGGGAGCGTGTGTCCACATCTCCGAGGACCTCTCCTGGTCCCTCAACACCTCAGCCCTGGTCAAAAAGGTGCAGCAGCGCCTGTACTTCTTTAGGTAGCTGAAGAAGGCCCGTCTGTCTTCTAGGATCCTTCTGAACTTTTACCACTGCACAATCGAGAGCATTCTGACACAGTGTGGTTTGGTGGTTGCTCCGTACCCGACCGGAAGGCCCTACAAGGAGTGGTGAAAACCACTCAGCACATCACGGGTACCCAGCTCCTAGCCATCATAGACCTCCAGCGCAAGCGGCATCTGCACAGGGCGCACTGCATCACCAGGGACCCTTCACATCCATGCCACAATTTGTTTGCCCTCCTCCCATCAGGCAGGTGGTACAGGTCTCCCAATTCTCGCACCAGCAGGCTCAGGAACAGTTTCTTTCCATCTACTGTAACATTGCTGAACTCTGTGACCAAACACCAGTTGGTCCCAATACTGTCATATTAGCTAACTAAACAGTACGTACTTCATCATCCACAAAGTACGTCATTGTAGTACGATTTGAGATTCAATGTGTGTCACTTCCTGTTACAGTTTGAAGGTGAGTTAATGAATGATCTAGTCAATGATGTCATATCTGGTCAATTAACATCTACTGTAAATAATTGAAAATGAGGGATCTCAGGAACACCCATTCTAAGATTATTTACAGATGAGTCCACCAGTAACTGAATTATGGGCAACCCAAACACTAAACGCAGACTTACTTGGCAGACAACAGTCTGAATATGTGAGGGATAAACATTCAACATTGGCTCTTTAACTTAATATGATTAGCTCAGGGGATTGACATCAATTGCATTTCACAATTCATGTTTTGTCTTTAAAGTACAAAACTGAGTGCTATTTTACAGTTTCTTATACTTCATCAGTAATGTAAGAAAACAATGAACGATGTGTGAGAAAACAGAAGTGTTACAAAAAAGGCTATTTATCCTCCGAATAAAAGTCTCCCTGTTCTGGAATGTATGAATGGTTGCCTTATTCACACACTGGAACCTTTCATAGAGCAAAAAGGATATACAGTATGTCCCTTACAAGTTATTGGTCAAAATATGATCACATATAATTGTATGGGTCTTTTAGTAAACCATCTTAAGGGCAGATTCCAAAACAATCTGTTGTTACTTCACTGACCTAGCTAAAGGTACATTTCCTAATTATAAAAGTAACAACATAATGTGGTCAAAGACACTTTGTTGTAGTCAGAATATGGTCTCCGATAATTCTCAAAATAGTATATTTTTGGCAGAATTAATGAACTTATTTTCTTATACACCGATCAGCCATAACATTATGACCACCTGCCTAATATTGTGTAGGTCCCCCTTTTGCCACCAAAACAGCCCTGACCCGTCGAGGCATGGACTCCACCAGACCTCTGAAGGTGTGTTGTTTTATCTGGCACCAAGACGTTAACAGCAGATCCTATAAGTCCTGTAAGTTGTGAGGTGGGGCCTCCATGGATCAGACTTGTTTGTCCAGCACATCCCACAGATGCTCGATTGGATTGAGATTTTGTAGGACAATTCAACACCTTGAACTTGTTGTTGTGTTCTTCAAACCATTCAGCAATTTGAGCTACAGTAACTTGTCTGTTGGATCGGACCACATGGGTCAGCCTTCGCTCCCCATGTGCATCAATGAGACTTGGCTCATGACCCTGTCATCGGTTCACCGCTTTTCCTTCCTTGGACCACTTTTGATTGGTACTGACCACTGCAGACCGGGAACACTCCACAAGAGCTGCAGTTTTGGAGATGCTTTGACCCAGTCGTCAAGCCATCACAATTTGGCCCTTGTCAAAGTCTCTCAGATCCTTACGCTAGCCCATTTTTCCTGCTTCTAACACATCAACTTAGAGGACAGAATGTTCACTTGCTGCCTAATACATCCCACCCACTGACATGTGCCATGATAACGAGATTATCAATGTTATTCACTTCACCTGTCAGTCGTCATAATGCTGTGGCTGAACGGTGTATCTTAGGAACTACCCACAATGCACTATTGTCAAGGTGATTTGGAAAACCTATTGAACGGAGCAGCACTAGTTTTCAGGCTGGGTGTTTTGTAAAAGCACTTTGTAATAACTGATTTATAAATACATCTTCATCTTCTTTGTACTTTCCTCACTACATAATCATAATTTAAATTCTTTTGATTAGTAATTTGCCGATTTTGGACAGGTTAGCTAGCTGGCTTTGCAGTTGGCCACATAACTTCCTGCATTCTCGAGAAAAGTAAGATCTGGTTTCACCAAACAGTGTAAAACTCAGACAAATTACCAGAGTTGGGAAGAAACTCTAAAACTGTAACTCTAATCCGTTGTGTTACCAACTAAAATATTATAATTGGATTACACATTAGAAAAAAGATTACTTTTGGATTACTTCAATTGAAAAAGAATAATTGCGCTAAATAATTATGACACTTTGCATGTTTGAATGTTTTAAAAATATCATTATTTGAACCAAAATAACAATCGATTAGTGACCGATGATTAGTTGAGTGACTGATGAAGCGCTAGTTTTATTGTTAAAAACAGATGATGTATTGTATGTATCTACGATAATATAAGCCTACCCATATAAAATGTGATTTATTTATCCACTCAACGCATCTTTCTCAGAACAATGACAGGCTATAGGCCTACCTGGTTTTATATCTTTTAACATTTTCCAGGTCTATTTGTCAAACACAACATAATTGAAGATTAGGCAACTATTTGTTTGATAGCTGTAACATGGCACTACCTTCAAGATAAAACATTATAAGGAATTTATCATGACATTTGAGGAGAAAATGTGTTGGGAAGCACTTTGCCAAAGGATGATGATTTGCATTTGACGCAGCCACCTCAACTCCGTCCATACAGGTAGGTCATGTGATCCTGCTTTTGCTTTGCATCTTTGTGGTTATCATTGGCTGCTGACCGCATTTAATTTAAGCTATGAGAGCAGGTGTATAATCACAGTTTATTTCTTTCATTCGTGTTTTGAAAATCCATCACTGGTGGCCCTGACAATCACAGGTTACATTCACGCAGGTAAAATGTATTTATGTGCGGGTGTTCACGATTGCAAACATGCATTTGCGTGCCTGGGGCTTTTGCAACGTTTTGGCAACTTTTGTGGTTGTGGAGCAAAACATCAGACTACTGCAGATTTCGTGTACGCAAGAGTATGCACATTTCGTTTTTGGGCAGCTATGTAAACTCTAACATTGATTGATCCTGCAAAATTTGTTCAATTGGTTATAGGCTATTCCTATTTGTTTTCTAAAGCCTCTTAATATTAAAGTAATCTAAAAGTAATTCAAAGTAATCGGATTACGTTACTGAGTTTGAGTGATCAAAAAGTTATGTTACTAACTCTAACGGATTACATTTAAAAAGTAACCTACCCAACCCTGCAAATTACCCCACTCTCTACATAATCCCATTTATCTTTATCCCATTTATCTGCAGTCTTCACTGAAATTATTCATGTCCAACTCCAATCATCGCTCCCTTGCTTGATTAAGTACACTCAAAGTTGTTTGTAGAACACTTTTGTACAAAGTACAAATTCCAGGGAGCGTTCAGCTGGGTATAATACTCTATAATCTGGATATGTGGATAAGAGAGCTTCTTACTCAATGTGCTGTTTTTATGTTAACTGTTGCTTTGGCCTGAAGGACATAATGAGTGCACTAATCACAGTGTTAGTGTGGATGGCATATCCTCTGAAAAGTCAAAGGTATGCTTTTGTGTTCCTCAAGGCTCGGTTCTGGGCCCATTATTGTTCTCATTATATATGCTCCCTCTGGGCGATGTAATCCGAAATCACAATGTAAACTTTCACTTTTATGCTGATGACACACAGTTATATATTTCAATGAAGCATGGAGAAGCCCCAGAATTAGCTACTTTGGAAGCATGGAGTGGATGACAGAGAATTTCTTGCTCTTAAACTCAAATAAAACAGAAATGCTCCTTTTAGGACCCAAGAAACAAAGAGCGTTGTTAGCAGATCTCACTGTGAACCTCGAAGGCTGCATGGTCGTATCCCAAAAAACTGTAAAAAACCTTGGCGTTACCCTTGACCCTGACCTCTCCTTTGAAGAACATATAAAATATGTCTCAAGAGTTGCTTATTTTCATCTTCGAAACATTGCAAAAATTTGAAACTTTCTATCAAAAACTGATGCAGAAAAATGTATCCATGCTTTCGTTACTTCTAGACTAGATTACTGCAATGCTCTTCTCTCTGGTTATCCAGACAAATTAATAAATAAACTTCAATTAGTGCTGCACACGGCTAACTAACTAGAAAAAAATTATTTGAACACATTACTCCTGTCCTAGTGTCCTTACACTGGCTGCCTGTTAGGGTTAGGGCTGATTTTAATGTTTTACTCTTAACCTATAAATCAATACATGGACTTGCTCCTACTTACCTTGCTGAAATGATCCAGCCATACATACCTACACGTAACCTACGATCGCAAGATGCAGGCTTTTTAATTGTACCTAGAATTTCTAAACAAACAGCTGGCGGCAGGGCCTTTTCTCATAGAGCTCCACTACTGTGGAACGATCTGCCAATTAAGGTTAGAAATGCAAACTCAGTGCAAACTTTCAAGTGTCTACAAAAACTCATCTCTACAGCACGGTTTATAATTAGGTGTAGCCTGGCCCGGGGGCGTGAAGGTGACCAGTAGGCTTGATACTGTCCACCCTTGCTGTCTTGCCAGGTGGGCTCTCGTCGCCACTGGGATGCCCTCCCGCCAATGCCTTTCGAGGGAAGAGTCACTGGCTTGTTGTTGTCTCTCTGTTGCGCACTTGTGCAATTGGGCAATACTCTGCCCTCTTTCAGGGGGTTTGCGGTTGGTGGGTGTCCCTTTGGTTGATGCCTGGCAATGTGGGTGGATTGATTTCCTGCCTGTTGGGCCCTGTCCGGGGCCTCCCCCGGGTAGGGCCACAGTGTCGCCGGACCCCCCCGTCTCCGTTCCAAGGTGTTACGCTGCTATATTATTGTGCTGGGGGATATGAGGATTGCACTTTCTAACTTATTTCAGTCTCCTCCAGTTTTAAATTTTAGGAGGAGATGAGGTCCTGGTCCACACCTGCGGAGTACCTGGTTTGGGGGGCCCGTTGCTGTCCCTGTCCACCTGGTCATACTTTTGACCTAGTCTAGAATCAAATAGACTCTGGATTTAGCCCAGAGAAATGTATTTATTATTCCAATTGGACTCTTAATATCTCACCCGGCACAGCCAGAAGAGGACTGGTCACCCCTCTGAGCCTGGGTCCTCTCTAGGTTTCTTCCTAAAATTTGGCCTTCTTAGGGAGTTTTTCCTAGCCACTGAAATCCAACACTACTGTTGTTTGCTCCTTGGGGTTTAAGGCCGGGTGTCTCTGTAAAGCACTTTGTGACAACTGCTGTTGTAAAAATGGCTTTATGAATAAATTTGATTGATTGCACTAATTTAATCTTTGCCTGAATAATTACCAGTCAAATATTGGTGTGTCAACTTTAAGGTAGTACAACCCAAATTGGGCATGTTTTTTTCAAAAACATTTGATATGTTGTCTTTTGTACTATCTGTAATTAAATATAGGGGGAAATGATTTGCACATCATTGCATTTTTATTAGCATTTTACGCAGCATCCCAATTTTTTGGGAATCAGGGTTGTTAATCAATTATTCTGATTAGCCCAAAATAAATTCTGTTGTTTTTTGGTTAGATATTGCAGAGTTAGCGATGGTCCACAAAGAGCTACCAAATTATCTATTGGATATTATTGTTGAAATGTAAAGATCAGGAGTGGATTATAACTTTGAGTGGATTATATAGTTTTGAAGGCAACACATGCATTATGGGACACTGTAAAGATCATTGTTAAGAAGTAGAGGCAAGATTGCAGCACTTGGTTATTGCAACTTTCAGGACATCCCCCCAAAGTTGATTACAGAACAAGGAAAAAGCTTATCAGGAAGACTACCAATAGACCAATGGTAACCTTTAAGGAGTTGAATGAGGTTCTGGCAGGAAATGCACTCCATGCATGTGATAGCATTTGCACATGTTCTCCACCAGTCTGAGCAATAGGTATAGTAGCAAGACGGAAGCCATTTCTCACAAAAAATAACTAAGGCTTGTACACATTTTGCAAGAAGACAAACTAAATCCCCCAAAAGCATGTAGGGAGATGTGTTATTAAAAGATACATTTGGCACAATCCAACATATCTCATCACGAAAAGTTAACAGTACATTCTGTCAAGCATGGTGAAGGAAGCATCATGCTATGGGACAGCTTCTCATTAACAGTAACTTTTTAAAAGTTAAGTTAAAGAAGAATTTCATATTTCAACACAAAAACAACCATAAGCACACTGCCAAATCAACAAAAGAATGCTTGCAAAAAGGAAGATCAGTGTCCTAGAATGGCCCAATCAGAGCTCAGACCTCAAACTTATAGAAAATCAGTGGACTGATGGACTGACCTAAAAAGGGTTGTGCAAAAGTGAACCCCTTGCAATTAGATGGCTCTTGAACTGATCTGCAAAGACGACTTAGATAAAATTGCAAAATCTAGGTGTGCTATGTTGATAGTGACCTAACCAAACAGACTAACTGATGCAAAATGTGTTTCCGATCGATTTTATTATCACTTTAATACTAATGGTAACAAGACCTCATTAAAGGTGATGTCTGACATGATTTTATTACTTTCAATATTCAGCCACCCTATATATTTTCAGATGATTGTCACATTTCCCTTTACCTGAAGTTCTTCTGCACCTTCCATGAATTATTGTTATAACTGACAGACCTACATGGCCCATTGCTATTTAATCACACACACTCCTTTATCTTTCCAGATTTCTGAAAACAAATTTAATAAAATGTAATTTAATATACTGACTTCTAAAATGTTGGTTTACTTGTGGCTCAATTCACCATTCACTAACACATTAAGTGCTAACATGAAAGTCTTATCTAATAGGCAAGTTGGATAGCAGTGAATTCATATTAGCTTGTAAGTTGGCATAAAATGTAATTAAAATGTTTATGTCATATGGGCACATAATTAGGTTAAATTAGAATGTATTAATTTGAAGTTAATTATTTGTAGAGAATAGGTTGGTTGGCTGTTTTGCTTTATGTTGTTACAGACCTCTGGCCTGACATCCTTAATAAAATCCTCGGTATTCTGAATTCTGTTTAATGTAATAAATCTGAAAATACAAAAGTTATAATTTTGTGTTGGGATTTTGGATGCATATAATACTGCATTAAACCATTGTACTACAAGCTTAAACAATTTTTTCCACTTTTTCTTTGTTACCAGAAACAATGTTACTGCCTTTGCTTGGCTATTATCCTTCCCCCCTGATGATATGCAACAGCTTTTTTTTTTACTTTTCTTGTTTGAACAGATGCCGCCCCCCTCCAGCATGGCCCATCCCCTAGGATTGTTATAGTACTTAATACAATGAAGTTACACGCAATTATATTAATTTTAGAGTGCACCCCAGTAAGTTCCTTTCCCAGCAAGTGACATCAAACGATATTATGCATAACGTATGGTTTATAAACAATGGGTCTTTGTTTGATTCCAGTGAATGGCAAGCAAAAGTTGTTTGAGGTAAAAGGCTGTTGTGTGACCTCACTGAACAGTTCCAAACTACCACTAAGAGATGGCAGAACTCCATGGAAAACAGATTAATTTTTAGAACCTAGTAAAACATCCCATTATATCTGACACTACAGTCATGATACTAGGCGTGTTTGTGAAACATTTACTAGTTTGGCGCTGCATGGTGAAGTAAAACGGTCGACTCCTTCGTAAACAGTAATTTCAGGGCGGATCTGTAGCGGATATGGACAGCGTTAGCAGTGTTACAGAGCCAACACCTATGATTGTTCCTGATAAATATTTGCCTTGTGTTCCAGGTCAGAAACATAATTTATTTTCAATTATTGCATCTGAGCTCCTTTTCACTGCTAAAGTTTTCTACTCTGCCAGGCAAAACTTCGCCTGACCAGGTGTGTTTCTTCCACCACCAGAAAGGTACACAACCGACTGTATAGACTGAGCAATGTTCTTATGCCTAAATGATTATCTAACCATGAATTCACTCCACAGACGCTCTGTGTGAATAGTATATCATTGAGTCAACCAGCAAGTGTTGTCTGTAAATAAGGATGCATGCTTACAGCGCATTCTAAAGGTACCCTTGAATTGGTCTACACCAAACCTTCAATCTCAAGATCTAAATGCCACAGAATCCAACATGCTGAAGGGAAAAAAGGTGCTCCTTTAGGGCAGCAATAATTTTGAGCATGAAACAAGACGGCTCACACTGATACCCTGTCCAAACATGCAATGATCCATCTCGGAAGGTTAACTTGTATGACTGGGAAACAAATTCATTTAAAAAACATCCACTGTTCCCTTGCTATGGTCCATTTACGAAAGACTGTCTATCAGTTATGCTAGTTAAGTGCTTGCACCAAACATTGCTCCTGCACTCTAATCTTCCATGTATGCCACTGATATCACAATTAGGCTACAAAATCGACTAATTTTCCTATCCAAACAATGGTCTTCTATTTTGTGTGAAGAACTGTACTGTAAATAGCCTCAGGTCTAGAAAGTCTCCTTATAGGGTGTATTTAGCAGTCCACATCTCTGGTGCCGTGAAAACACTGCACACCCTATATACACCCACATGTGTTAATACACAAAAAACATCCACAGAATTCATTCATTATTGCATTAATTGTAATAAAGAAGGGACACAATACACCATAGACATAAAGTATTCACATTTATGGATTTTAAGTGTGTTCACATACTATATTCAGTCAATCATATATTGTAGCTCATTGTGGAATGGGGGGAAAGTAACAACATTTTACAAGGGAGAACCAGAGGATAGATATTTGCTTAAGCTATAAAATATTTTCAAGCAGCCAGAGTATAGACAGAGTATGCGAGAGAGATCACCAGTCAGCTCTCGAAAGCAACTGTTTCAGTGCGAATCACGCTGACATTCCCCCTTTAAATGAGCCCCGCCCCGAAATCAGTCGATCAAATTCTGCACCACGCTTAACGTCGTATATCCAATCATAACCCACTGGGGGTGGTCTTAAGATGGTGGTCCGGGAGGCTGTTAGCAAATCAGGTTTACTGCTCAGTGAACAAAAGGTTCACGTCAACTTTCGTTGGTTCTCCGAATAACACATTATTCATGTTCATGCTGCGGTTATTAAAGGAGACGTGATGAGGCGATATAGCGGAATTTCATGTTGAGAAGTAACGGTCGGTGACTCCCAAACATGTATCTATAACACAATGTGCTCTTTAAGCAAACCTATTAACTCAGATGTACTGTTTGTAAAGTATGTTTTTAACATTGTGACACCCCACTGACCCTTCTCAAAAGTGAATAAAATGTCCCGTTGTGGTTTCACGTACCGCTCAGTATAAAGTTACTATATATCTTGCTTGCTGCAATGTTTGGGTGGCGTTAATTTATACTTTCCCGTTTCATTTAAAACATCATTTTTGTTATCAAGTTAATGTTGTTAGCCCCACTTTACTACAATGTAATCGCATAGTTACGAAAGTGAATTGGTCGAGAATTACGTCAGGAACTGAAGTTTACATTCAAATCTTTGTCCGATTGCATCTGAATTATACTAAACTTTTGCTATGTGGATATAATCCTAGGCAATCGTATTTAGGTTGTGCTGTCTTTGTAAAACGTTGACCTCAGTCAGACAGAGAAAACTCACGCTACATTAGCACACCCACCGCCCATCCAAAGCGCCGCTTTTCGCATGACCGAGTTCATTTGAATCTGGTGAGGTGGGAGTGGAGGTCTTCCGCCCGTCCTCTGCGCTGTGAGCTGCTATTTGTTCCGCTGCCTCCGAACAACACGGTCGATTCCCGTTAGACACCGGCTGTATGGACCGAAGAACATTGTTCTACGACTGCATTCGGAGCTACTACCAACATTTATCTATTCAGTTTGTGAGTAGGTAGCTAATATAACAACGACCAATTTTTATTTGTCTAAGTAAGGTTAGCTGTAACGTTAGTGTAGGAAGCTAAGAAAGTGAGAAGTAGTAGCCTAAATAAAGCCTAAGAGAACACAATCTATAGTATTATCGTTAGTGTTACTTGATAGCTAATTAATTCCACATTTGCCAAATTAGTTTGAGTTAACTGGACGGCAGGCATCATGACTAGGAGATCATGTGCAATTTACGCTACTGGGATTGTCTGCGCCCATCTACTGATAGTGGGGATCGCTTTGGTCGTGGCACAAGTCTTCCAAACAATGATTCACAACCGGCTAAAAAAGGTGAGTTGCAACTTTTTCCCAATTCAGTCTTGTATTTTATAGTTTGGTAGTCTGGTGGCTTTAATTTGTTAATTGTGTTTTCACCGAACAGCAGACGATGAGTCACATATATATCATCCATTGACAGTAGATGTGATGTAAGTAAGTTCTCTCAATCCGCATCCCTAGTCATTCGTACTCCCAACGTGGGTCAGTGCGGTACGTCTTCCAAGGTCGACAATTTAATTCCTGCATTCCTTACTATCAACCATTTTTTTGTGTGTGTGTGTGTGTTAAAACCGCAACATTGTATCATGATCAAATAATTGATTCAAGCCTCTTAAAACGGTCTTCGGGGCGTTCAGCATTTAAACTCAGTCTGTAGTTTTTTAGTGGAATCTTACCGGCTGATCTACAAATGCAGGGTATTTCCATGTCACAGTTTGTGGTGGTACCATCTACATTACCATGGATGGATTACACTCAAAGTAAGCAACCTACTCCAACACAGCATTAAATTAAAGCCCGCTCGGTTTTTTTTCTGAATTGTACAGTACTAGAAGTGGACTGATGCATGGTTAGCTTTGGTATATAAATCGTATGCGTGACTTGCAGTTTCGTTGATTTGGGAATGGGATTTAAAGTTAAGAGCTTTGCTTGTGACTTACTGGATTTTTTTAGTCTAGGGTTGTAGTAGGGTGGGAATCTAGTCAGATGAGGGTAGGGGGAGGTGTGTGCGTGCTCATCGGTAGGGGGAAGGGAACGATACGGTGAAACCGCGGAGTCCCGCTCCCTTTTGAAATACATAGCATTTAATTTTCCCATCATCGCTTACCAGGTTGAATTTAACAATACTGGTAATCCCCACAAAACGGTCTTACAGTTTTACGTCTGAACGTGGCTTTCCCACATCAACAGATATATCTGACAACGATGAGCGAATTGACACAATTTATTTCGTATATGCTGTCGTCCTAGAACTAGGAACAGTTGAACAAAATATTGAATTAATTATGTTAATTCACTCGGATGTATATCCTTAATAAAATGCTTACCGGAGACTGAAATTATGAACCAGGAATTGAGAATGAATGTCCGCAAGTCTACCAATTACAATCCAAAACAGATGTTGTCTTTGTGCCATCTGAACAACTTTCCGGTAGCCTACCTTACGGTCGGGGTGTGGACCGAAGGAGTGTTAAGTTCAAGTAAGGGATCCTACGGACACAGGCCTGGAGGCATGGATTTTTGTCTAGCACGGAGAACAATTATCTGTCTCTGTTGTTGTTGGCCTGATCTAGGATACCGTAAAAACACAACATTTACTGTTGAGTGAACCTTATGGTTTATGCTTACAGCTCCTACTCCACTAGTGAGTGTGATTTGTAGACGAGTGATACACTTCAGCCTTCGGTCCGTTTGCTTGGCTTTTGAGATCAAGGTTTTAAGCATTTCTACGAGATACATTATAGACATGTGACGTCTGTGGTGTTTGCAAAACCTTCCTTTTTCAAGGATGGTAAAACGGATTGTTTTCTAATTGAGGCCTTCAAGGATTTAACGCAAGATACAATGTTGCATCAAAACTTTCTAGATCCTGGTTGAGCGAAGTCTATCAAAACAAAACTGACATCACCTATTGCAAAACGTGGAAACATGATGTCTTATAGCTGAAGATGACGATCACGCTGGTAGTGGTTTCCTTACCCTCACATTTTGTGTATGCAGCCGGTGTTTGGCTTTAAAGCGAGAATTCTTAGTTGCTATATATGTTTGTTTTTTTTGGAGTCAATCACTATTGACTGTTGAAGAATATAACTCATAAATGCCTCAAACTAAGGCTTTGTCTATGGTTTTTTTTGGTTACAATGCAGCACACATTATTGGAATCCCTAAGTTCGGCTTTACCGTTCAAGTCGCATGTTTTTACGTCACAAAGAGAAATTGCTATTTTTAGGATTTGTAACAGATTCAGAAAAATGTCTGGGATATTGTTTTTCTTCAATGCGAAGCGATATTTGACTCCGCACCATTCACCCGTTGCTATTCAGCAGTTACATCTTAGGCGTGGACTCACATGACTTGTACTCCCAACCACTTTTCTCAGCCTCGGTATGCTTGTACACACTCCAGCTATGATCTTGTTTATGAACGGCTTTGCCACCAGAGGAGCAGGCTCCATGCTCTAGCTAGTGAGTTGTTAACCTTTAGCCCAGTTGTGTACTAATGTGTTTCTCTCAGAATGGGTGTGCATGAACCACAGTGAATTGCCTATCCTCTCGTAATCCTCCATATGGAGTATTTAAGCGTTTGTTTTCATTCAACCATCTGAAACCATGGTCGAATTAAAATCTTTTCAGGAAACAACAAATGTGCATCCTTGTTGAGCCACACCTTATAACCAACATCCTGTCTTAAATCATTGAGTGTCCCTAAACTTCATGAGCTGGGTGAATGATTAAGGTCTGTGACGTCAGAGCTCAGGTTCTGCACTCCACAATGCTCTCTTGAGTCTTATCAGTTGTGACAAGAGGTGGCCCCCCATCCCTCACACTGATTGGGCGACTGTTTTGTCTGAGAGAGAAAAATGCTGTCGGACACTAGAAATATGAAAGGTTGACTGTTAAATACTGCTTTGATGTCATTCACGCAAGCTTAAGAAATTAGTTCAAGTACACTTCATTAAACCCATGTTCACTAACTTCATTCAAATAATAATAAAACATGTCTCCTTGAAAACTTTAAATTCAAATCTTTCAGCGTCTACTGTAGTTTTGTTTGCATTTAAGTAAAACAAAGACATTTGAATAATTTACTAACTCTTATTACACAAATACATCCTAAAATGTCTGGGCAATATTATTGACCCCTAGAAGTAGTTTGAAATTATAGAAGAAGAAAATGACATTATCTTGTTTTACGTCACTGTGTGTACCACAATGAGCATGGAGTAAAGAGAGAGAACAAGAGAACTCGCTGCGGAGGTCAGACACAACATTGTAGCCAACCATGTAGCATCTCAAAGCTACAAGTTCTTCAGAGACCTTCACCATACATAATCAAGAGGTTTAAAGCCCATGTCACTGAAGCCAATCTCTGTGGCCATGAATGGTGGGGAAGGTACCTTGATCAACTGCCACACAGATTCAAGCTGACCTTCAGACTACCTCAATTTGCCAAAACAAACCTTTACATGCCAAAACCCTTGCAGGACAATCTCCCATGGACAAATGAGACCAAATAAGAGCTTTTTGGTGAAGCAGACTATCTCATGTTTACAGAAAATTAAATTAAGCCTTCAAAGGAATGTGTTCATGGCATCATAAAACCAGGAGAATATTAAGGCGTTTTGGAAGGCAATGTCGAACCCAGTTTCATGTAGCTGGGTCTTTGTCAGAGGTCTTTAGTCTTCCAGCAGGACAGAGCGCCCGGACAGACTTCCAAAAGCACCCGGGACTTCAAGAAAAAACACTGGGCTGTTCTGACATGACCAGCAATAAATCCAGATTTAAATTCTATTCAAAACATGTGCAGAGATCACGACTGTATACTGTCAAGATTTAAAATCACTATCTTCTATATGGTGGTACACTTTGCTGTATGATATGGCACCATACACTGGGTAACCAAACATTTGCTGTAGAATACATGCCTTGTTGCATTCATTACTCTTCAATGTGCACTAAAATTGATTGATTTTTTCAGAATTCAGTAGTTTCTGATAGAGATTAATATCCCTGTCTATTCCCTAACAATGGTGTTTTGAAAAACAGAAGGCTCCCATACTACAGTATATACTTATTTTAGTGCTTTCTGTTCCACTGAGAAGCGTACACAGCTCTTCTGACGCCACCTTGTTATTCATGTTTTTCTGAATTGCCTAATTGAAAGCCTAAATCTTTAAGATCATGTTTTATTACTTAGTCATGTTGCAATAGGACAAGCTTTGATACGATGTTCACCTGACACACTGTCATGCTATTTATAACAAGCCGTTTGTTGATTGCCTAAACAACAACGGTAAGGGCGTCAGGTGGCATGTGACCAGTAACCAAAAGGTTGCTAGATCTAATCCCATGAATATTTTCTTAAACAAGACCGTTAACCCTAATTTATGAAAGAAATTTAAGAATGCTCACGCAGCAACATTTATTGCTGCCACCTTCAGAGGTAGCAGGCGCAACTTTTTTGTGTTTTGTGCTCATTAATTTAACATTGACCAAATGTGTCCGTAAAAAGGATTGCGCCTAAATAGAAGTTATAAAATGAATTATTACTTTGATGTTATGTCAACAATAATATATGGTGTTGGGGTCCAATTTAAACTTGCTATAGCAACAGTTGACCATGTCTCTCTTGACTCCTAATGCCGCGGGGAAAGTGGAAGGTGTAAAATGGAGATGCCAAAACCACGTTCAAGTAACATTTTAAATACATTTCGAAAGTCTGAACACTTATATTTTTTACATTTCAATAAAACCTGAACAAAACCGTGTAATCCTTGAACTATAAACAGGAAAATACACTAGTTTGTCTAGTAACACATTGTTTCTGTTGTTATTTTGTTCTGTATTCCAGCGCTGGATTTGAAATTATACTGGGACTGTACTGTAATTTCTAAATGGTTAATGTGATATGAGTTCAAAAACCTTCATATTAATTCTGACAGTCTGCACTTTAATCCTGTAGTCATTGTATTATTCAGAATCAAACGCTCAGGTTGAGAGCAAAAGAACACTGTCCAAATACTTTGGGAGTTAACTGTTTGAAATGTAGGGCTATTAACTGTTTTGTTTTTAAAATTATTTGTATACTCGTGTCAGTTCATATCTTGCAGTCAAACTGGAAATAATGCTTTAACTTTAATCTTCTAAAACATATCTTGCTAGCAGCGATTTATGTGCATGTTCACTTCTGTGTTCACATCTTAGTCTCTTGCTCCTGATAAGTCCTTTGTGATATCTCAGAATTCAGTGTTTTAAAACATTAGACAAGTATATTGCGTAATGTTTGTTTTCTTAGAATACTGGGTGTATCTTATGAAAAATATACATTAAAATGTATAGTCACGCCCTGTCTGCTGGTCGTCATATGTAAAATAATACATGTAAGCCCCTGATGTAATGTCACTAGTTTTGGTGAATCTGATGTCGTCCTACTTAGGGAGTTTTTCCTAGCCACTGAAATTCAACACTACTGTTGTTTGCACCTTGGGGTTTCAGGCTGGGTGTTTTGTAAAAGCACTGTGACATCTGCTGATGTAAAAAGGGCTTTATAAATAGATTTGATTTGATGTCTTCGGTGTGTCTTTGTGCCCTACCCTGGTCTTTTAGTGTGTTGGCTGAGGGTCTCAGGTCAAGAATTTTGTTTTCTCTTAGCATAGTCTGCACAGCATTGTTAATGGATGTTGCTAATCCTAAATTTAATACGTGAACTGTTTGAGATGGGGTTTTTTTTGTGTTCCTCTATTTTTGTAGGAATTTACTTTGACCGAGGCGAGTAAAGTGTTTGAATCATGGAAGAACCCACCTACTGCTGTCTACATGGAGTATTACTTCTTTAACGTCACCAACCCTCACGTGTTCTTAGCAGGGGGCAAGGCAGTGGTTGCCCAGATTGGGCCTTACACTTACAGGTAAATATTGACACCTTGCCATGTTCTAACTTGATATCCAGTTCCTAACATAATCCTCTGTGAATTTGTGCTGATTTCAACTTTCAGCCCCGAACATGTTTGTATGATATGTTGGTCACTGGAAGCTTGGGATGCGGGTCTTGGCCAAGTCGTATTGACTGAACGTTGTTCCATGCTGCTCAACCTGTTGATGTCGGACTTGTTTGAACTCGTTCACATGAGGATTAAAGACACGTGTGGACTGACTATTTTCTACCCACATCTTTCCATAATAGGGAATACAGACCCAGGGAAAATGTGACCTTTCTAGAAAATGGAACCAAGGTTTATGCCCTGAACCCCAAAAGCTTCGTCTTCGTCCCAGAGAAGTCCAGTGGAGATCCAGAGGTCGACATTCTGACTACTGTCAACATTCCAGCTGTGGTGAGTGAGTGAGTGGGTGGGTGGGTGGGTGTTTTTGTACAAGTCTGCCCTCCTTTAAATATCCTGTTGGTGTACTTGGCTAATGCCCTGAATCTTGGCTGTGACTTGTGTGCTGTGTCTGCAGTATAGTGTAAACGGTTGTGAAACTGAGCTCCTAGAGTACTTACAAGCCGAAGGGTGTTCAGTACTCCACCAGTCTACCCTTTTTTAGTCAACTCTTACTTCTCTTTGACCCTTTAAGGGTCCCAGTGTAACCACTTTAATACAGCATTTACATTCCTTTGCGGCATCCTTCTCGTAGTTTTTTCTAAACATTATGCCTGCTGCCGTATTTTGACATCTGGGTGATTTGTTTTGACCAACCTTCCTGGAACTAAAAATGAGTTAGGGTATCCCTGGACTGTCAGGATGTTATTTAATGATTCCTGGATATTTTTTGGATGTCCCATGTTTGTTTTGCTTCCTAGCAGACCTGGCATGGATCTGATTTCTACCCATGAGAACAGGACAAGAGAGCCATTTAAAGCTATAGATGTTTGTTTGTGATTGTGTTGTGTTGTACCATTGTTTTACTAGTGGAAAATGGGTGGATGCAGGGAATTTGAGCTCTAACCCCTTTTGTTTCCTCGACTCTCACTGTTCCTGGACAGGCGGTGATGAGTGAGCTGAACTCCTACTCTTTTCTTCTGCGTTCCTTCGTCTCCATGTGGATGAACTCCATCGGCGTGGAAATCTTCATGAATCGCACTGTCCAGGAAGTGCTGTGGGGCTTCAAAGACCCGCTGCTCTCCAAAATCCATGCCATGAAGCCAGATGTGGATGATTATTTTGGATTAATGTGGAAGGTAAACACCACTGGAAATACTGTAATAAACCATATGTAATCTTAGCTAAAGGTCTTTAACTTGTAATTTAATAGTAGCTGGGATGTTGCACAAGATACTTTAGTCGTAGGACCTGGGTAAGTTTCACATGGTCTATTAGGGTTTTCCCAAATTTTGTTTTATATTCTGTTTTCATTGTGCTTTGATTCACAGTGCACTTTTTGACAGCAATCTGACTGATTAAAACAACAGCCTATGTATGGACAGTTGAGTTTACTCTGCCTACTTTCCAGTGGGCAGTTTCTAGGGACTAGGAGTCAGGAAGCAGGCCTGCGGGAGGGGGATCATGTGACCTAAAGTGAAAATTACAATATGCTGATGAAGTTGCTTCCTTTTTTCTGCCCAACTCTGCTTTGTAGACTGTTATTTGGCCTTGTGCTATATGGTTGCGAACAGTATGCTTCGGTTCAACGAGCTAGTTTAAAGTTTCGTGTTTGGAAACTCCCTTGAAAACCAAGCTGAGTTTTACCTGTCAAATCTCAACTGTCTTCGCATTTGTGTGGAAAGAGCATCTGAAGGGGCACTGTGTAAAATCCTGTCTGAGACTCAGTTTAAACAGTAGCACAATGTGTCTCCTTCACTTACAGAACAAGACTACAATATTATTAGCTAGTCCAGGGTGGTTTAGGTTTGGGAGTACAGTACTGCCCGTGTCTAAAGTGACTGAGGAGACTACAGATCAATGCAAGCTGATGGATGCATTGGCAAGAGGGTTTATGGGGGAAATCTCTGGAAATCTGAACAATTTTGTGAAAAAAGTATTTGATACATTAACTTGAAGCACTGCAGAAGTCTTCTGGTCATTTAAGTTTTTATTCATGCTAGTAATAAAGTTACACTCTTACATATGGCCCCTTTAATGGTTATACCACAATTTTAAGTATGTTTTTATGTGCCTGAACATTTGACTCCGGAGTGGATTGTCTGTCAAGTGTGCAGTTATTTTAAAATGACAGGAACTTACCATGTCACTCATTAAACAAGATAATATGGTGGTGTATTTCATTTAGGCTAACTTTCATCATAGTTTTCAAATGTGAGAACTTTGGTGAAAACATATAAAAATGGGGAGAAAAAACGTTTTGTCAAAGCAAACATGCTTTATTCCAGATGCATAATCAATTGAGAGATGTGACATACATTTTGTGATTAGTTGGATTCCTGTGGTCACAGTTCCAATTCCTGCGATCTTAAGCAACTAAAGCTATAAGCCCACTTAGTGAGTAGAACTCCTCACATGAACAAACAAGTTCTTAAAAACACGTGAGGCACCTCAACCAATGCAACAAAACTTTTGTCACCTCTATTGTCAGAAGCCATTTCTTTGAGTGACTTTCCCTTTTGCCTAAACCAATGCTAATCAACGATATATCTTGCATGGCACACATAGCTTGAGCACTAATGAACATTAGTGGACATTTAACCCACCCTTTAGGCTGAGTATCTGCATACCTTTCTGTCATGTTATATGAGAGAGGGCAAACCCCAATGGACAGGCTACAGTAATACAGTGGCAGTTTCATTTCAGCCTCTAAAGCACAATAATCTTCCTGTTAGTAAATGTCGTAAAGATGACATCCAGCCATTTCAAACACTAAAGTGTCTTCCCAACATCAGAGGCAGATCGTCTCACTATGTGGCTGTTTCTAATTCTGTACCTGTCCGCTGTTCCACTGCTATTTATGATATGACGGCCTAACTGAACAATTCTCTCCCTCTTTTATTTATTTTCTGTCCAGAAAAATGGAACTCACGAAGGAGAGTTTGTGTTCAAGACTGGCGAACAGGACTACATGGAGTATGGCAGAATAGAAACATGGAATAAGCTAACGTAAGGCCCTTTGATATCCACCTTCATGTATAATGGCTGTCAAGGTAACGTTTCTCTTTTCAGCTTTTAGCTTTTTGCTCCTTGCCTTGAGGCATTGCGTTAACTCGATGAACAGGAATAAACTGGGATCTATCCAAATCAAGTATTCAAAGTCCAAGGATAAACACTGTTGCTCCCTCTCATGGTGGAGCAGGTTGTGAAATCGTGTGTTTAAACATCTTAGGAAACCGCTTTCCGGCAGTTGAAACGACATCAGGATTTGGCCTCGTTATTTTAATAAACTTGCGTACACGAAAGCGTCCTCATATTCTAACACACTCCGTACATCTCTCCTATCCACAGGGAAATGTCTTGGTGGTCCTCTAACCAAAGCAACATGATCAATGGGACCGATGGCAGTGTGTTTCACCCTTTGTTGTCCAGGAAAGAGCTGCTGTACATCTTTGCTGCTGACCTCTGCAGGTACGTTCCAGTGACTTCGCCGAACCTGTAGTTTCAGCGCGGGGACTCGTATAACGGCCAGGGGTCATTAAGAAACCACAGGCTCATCAGTCTGTCTGATGAACAGTGTAGAAGGCGCCCTGATCATGGTAGACGTGTCGACTGGTCTGACCAGTACCAGGAAAGACGAGGAAACGCATTATATGAAACTGAAGCTAACACCATTGAGGACCACTGAGCTTGCAGCGTCCCCTAGAAATTATGCAAATGTACCGTTCCAAAATCCAAGCATAATTTGTGGTAGAGCTTTAGATTTGCTGACGTGTGGTGTCTGTGGTGCAGGTCTATCCACCTTGGTTATGTGGAGGATGTGGAAGTGAAGGGGATCCCAGCCTACCGCTTCGCCCCTCCACACGATGTTCTCCAGAGTCCTCAGGAGAACCCCACTAACGCCGGCTTCTGTGTGCCAGCTGGAGACTGCCTTGGCACCGGCGTGCTAAAAGTCAGTGTTTGTCGAGAAGGTAAGAGCCGGTTCGTCACCATGTTGCAATCCTGGCTGGCGTGACATAGCAGGCACCCCTTCAACTTTGATTGACTAAGCTGTCGCCCGTTTTTCTTTGCCTGTCAAGATTCAGTTCAGTTCTGCCTGTGAATATAGATTAAACGAATGGCAAGGGTTCCTGTGTATAAGCGTTCAGATTGTGTCGATGGTAAATTATTAACTCCTAAATGAGTGCAATAAACTATTGGCTCCAATGATTGTGAACATAAAGGCTGGGATAAGGCATTTGTCCAAACAGATTCCTTCATAAAACAATAAATGTTTGAGGACATGCCATATAAATGTGCTTTTGTGACCCTTGCATGTAAAGACAGTAGGGTAGTTACTTTTAGATCTCATAGTTAAGATCCGCTTTTGCTGTCTGGTTCAATGGAGAGATTTCAACCCTCTGGACAAACTGTACTTCCTCTGAGGTTTTGTCTTGGGTTTTATCAGAATCAAAACAATTTAATCGTCTGCTGATTAGAACATGTCCAGGACAGACCGCAGTGGCAAAGAAGAGCTCCCTCTGTTTGGGATATAAGGCCACATGGCTCGTGTTAGAAATTTCCCATATTTGTATTTTAATATTCTTCTTTGGTATTTACTTTTTACAGACCTCATTTTCTCTTTACTTATTCTCTCTGGCTGTCTGTAGTGCATTTTTATCATATTGCTTGTGTTGTTTTTTCTATTGAACATTGTTTTGCCCTTGTTTCTCTCCCAATGTCTGTAGGTGCACCTATCGTGGTGTCATTCCCCCATTTCTATCAGGCAGATGAGAAGTACATTAATGCTGTGGAAGGACTGAGCCCCAACAAGGAGGAGCATGAGACTTACCTTGACCTTAACCCGGTATGAACACATTGGCATCTACATCGTTAAGGCCACTATGTGGGGAAATGCCATGGGCCCTATGTTCTGTTTACATTTAGAAATACAAAATGCATTGGCAGTGGGACATCTTGAATGTGTTAATGCAGAACCAATGGAAATTGTGCTGCAGTCAGAAAGGATTAGTTTCACCTGTATGATTTTGACGGGTGTTTTATGTGTCTGCTTTTAGACCACTGGAATCCCCATTCGTGCCTGCAAGAGAGCCCAGCTGAATATCATTCTTAACCGGGTTTCAGGCTTTCCGTAAGTATAGCTGTTGTAAATGTTTTCAACACTCTGCTGTATGAAGGCTGAGTAGGCCCGCTGCTGAGTAGGCCCGCTGCTGAGTAGGCCCGCTGCTGAGTAGGCCCGCTGCTGCGTAGGCCCGTTGTTGAGTAGGCCCGTTGTTGAACCTTGAGTCCTCACTACGTCTTCATTTTCACAGCAAAACCAAACATCTGAACGAGACCATTTTCCCAATCATGTTTGTCAATGAGGTAAGACATCTCCCCCTCTTAAATTAATGCATGACCTAGTTGTATCAGACATTAAGAAAATGTAGGTGTTAAGTATGCAGTCTGGGATTTTTGCCACAAACACAGATTTTGTCTGGAGCCTTTTTTTTCTGTCTCTATAGTGCCACTTTTACAACCAGTGTCCAAAAATTAGACTGCATCTTCAAGCTTGGGAGAATATTTCAATCTGTAATGAAGACCATAACTGCTGCTAACATGGTAAATAGCGGTTACTGCATCAGTTAGTGACCTGGTAAATTCTTGACCCCACCAGACCGCCACGATCGACGATGATTCCGCTGCCCAGATGAGGACCCTGTTGCTCATCGTCACCCTTGTGTCCAACTTCCCTCTGCTCATCGTGGGCATGGGCGCCATCCTACTGGTAGTCCTGGTCATCCTAGTGTGCCGGTCCCGCCAGAAGAAGGTAAGGCACCCTCTCCATCCCTGCGTTGACACCCAGGAGACCTCCCAAACAATGTAGATATTTTTTGGTCAATTAGCTTCCATGTGCCCAAAGATATGTAGTTTAAGCGGTGCGCTTTCATTCCCAATATGGCAGCTGTTGTCAGGGAGGTTATGAGGGATTAGCCTTATCGTGGACGCCCAGTTTAAAGTTAGCTTTAATTGTGTTTATACTTCTAGATTGTATAATGGCTGAGGGGAAACTGGGAACTCCTTGCATGTTAACAAAGTGCAGGGAGATGACACGCAGTCAGCATGTGCCACTTCTGCTAATCTCTGAAATGTCATTGCTGCTGGCCTTTCTAACAACTGGAATCACTTCAGTGCATATTTCCGAGTTTGGCAGTAACCCGATGGCAGACGGTCACAGTGATGACTCTGCAGTGTATAGTCTAAATTGCCGCACAGGTCAGAGTGCACTGAACTCTAGCAACCCTGTAGGACGCCCTGTGTACTCTTAATACTTATCTATGTTTTTCTAGGTTACTCTCACTGACCCCTTGTGCATGACCCCATTCCCTAACCGTCTGTTGTGACACAGATTAAAAGTATCTTCCCCACATGTATAACTGCAGACATGTTAATTTTGAGGGGAAAAAAATGCTTTTTTAAAGTATTAATATAAAGCAGTTTTGAAGAACTGTAGTTAAGTGCTATGATTTACATTTTCTGTAACCCTCCTTTTTTTCCTTTCTGTTTTTAGAATGAAGTAAAACGTATTGATTTTACTGAAGCTTTTCATTCTTTTACTGTAAGTCTTCATTTTGCCTTGTTTGCTGTTTTCGTTATGTTAATTCTTGCTTAATATTATCATTTGGGATTCTGTAGGATAAATATCTACATATTTTGCTTTCCTGCTTTATAGTGATATTTATTTTGAAGGAAGTTCAGCTGTTTTCCATGCAGCCTTACTGCCCTTATTTGACACTTTCAAATTGTAGTCATCCACTGAAGAAACTTATAATACAATGTGAATCAAATGTCAAGGTCCCAGAAACATGGTTTGCGTAAACACCAATGGGCACCGAATTAGAATAAGGACACGTAAAACATTTCTGAACTTCCACATTAAGGTGTCGTTTTTGGTGGTTTTGTGCATTTCTATGTTGATTCATCCACATGTTTAACTAGAGATGTTTTACATTGCATGGAGAGAAAATGAAATTATATAGTAAAATATTTCCAATTTATTTATTTGTAAAATGTGTACATCTCTTTATTACTGGTTTCCTGTTTTCTTGATCAAATCCTGCGTTGACATTTACAACACGTCTCCCCCCCCCCCCAGACGGCGAAGGATGAAACCGCCTATACTCAAGTCAGCGACAAACCCGAGGTCGAGCCGTCAGAAAGCAGCCACACAAACCAGCCAATGAGGAACGGTTCCTACATCGCCATGTCTCCCGTGGAGGCCCAGAAGTGTTGATGGAGGCCGCGTGGGGTGGAGGGGGAGGCGGAGCAGCCTGGGTGTGGTGTTAGAACTGAGGCAGGGTTGTGCTGTGTGCCCGGGGGTTTTCACTTCTGGGGAACGGCCCCAATAACTGTCAGTCAATCAAGATGTTGCTCCTCTTCTTCTGAATGATCCACTTATCTGTCCTCTCCTGCTGAGCATGGCCTTTCCTCAGGCAGTGGTGCAAAACCGCAACACCGGTCTACAGCTACTGCCTACCACCACTACTACTACTACTACTACTACAATTACTACTATTACTACTACTACTGTCGTCTCAGTTCTGTCCTGCTCAGCTCTGGGTTCATGAGGGATTACTGATTTTTTCAGCCAGGAGTATTTTCTGCTTTTCTTTTAGGGAATATGAAGCATAATTGGCACGATGTTCACTGATCAACAACTACTGAGCAGCCACTATCAGCCTTTTACCGAGCTCAGAGAGCTTTGACTGATGCGTTTTCACCTGAACAATGAAGACCAGAGGGTCCCATTACATTTCTTTGTATCAGTGTTTGTGAGGTCACTCGCAGAACAAGCGAACAGATTTGAACTGTTGCTCCTGAAGTTAAATTGTATTACTGGTATTTCTCGTTCCATCCCTGCAGCTGAGTTTTCACTGATTCTGGATTATGTGGTTTCGCTCAAAAATAGTGTACTTACCATTGTTGTTTTATGGAGAGAATACAAAAAGATAGTTAAAGAGATACTGAGCCAAACTATAGTATATTTTGGGTTTTCTAGATAAAACCTGTTATCAAACTGTGTGTGCGCACGTGTATGTGCGTGCACGCGCGTGTCCACGGCTGTGTCTTTGTTTGATTGGAGGGTGGGTGTCTTCGCTTGTTCCAGGCAAGGTGTAGTACAAGGCTGTTAATGTCAGGCCTTGGAGAGACTAAGTAATTCTTGTTTTAATTTCTACCTTGGAGGTTATTGCACTCCCTTGCTTTACCAGATCTGAATAAGAGGATGTTTTTGTCCTCCATGTCTGGCACCTGGCAGCCTTGGTATAGTATGACTGAAATAATACATTTCTCCTAACATTACTTTAACATTTCTGTAAACATTGAATACATTTCAGTCTATAGAAGATGGAAGGTGGAAGTGGTTTTCCCCCATGGTGGTGAGTCAGGGATTGTGATCAATAGATCAAGTAGATATGCCATAAGCTTTTATCTAATATTCAAAATGGAAGAGAGAAAAAAAACACACCCACACAACTTACAAGGGAGACTTGAACCTACTTTCTGCCTTACAATTTGTTTTTGGTGTTTCCTCATGTTAAAATGGTAAAAAAAAAAAAAAGAAGCTGTATATCTAAGTAGTTGTATATATGTAATGAAGAAATGTCAGGCTACCTCTGACCCAATCCAGCAAGTAGTAAAAGATGTGCCGAAACACTTATTTTTGGACAACAGTGTTGACCCACTTTACGTGTCTGCACTTGTACTTAGTGAAAGCACAATTTGGATTGCTAGTACAGTCCTCATAAGGTGACCAGGTTTTTCCACATATGCCTGTACCCTGTTAGGAACACCAACAGGTTCTCTGTTTAAAACAAAAAGGTGCATTATAGGATAAACAGTTGAACAATGCGCACTTATTCTGCTGTGCTTGCCATGTCAAACAGTCAACTGACTAGCCAAGGAGCTGTAGGTTTTCAGAGAAATATGGAATCACTGTCTTATGTTTTAATGTGTAATGTTTATGTTCCTGTCACTGGTCTGTATTGTCAAACCTTTCAGCAGTTGCTTCTGGAAAAAACTGAACTAAGGCCATAATACTGTAGACATGAAGATGTTATTCCTGCACTTTCCAAAAAAGAAAAAAAAATGTGCCCTGTTTTTCTTTTTTCGGTAAGGTTATTTAAAATGCAATGGTCCTTCTGTGCATTTCAGTGGTTCGCCACAGGGTTGCTTTTCTGTGGTTTCTAAGGTATTATTGTACACTTGGCCTTTGTTACTTTTCAGTACATTGATTTTAGTTTGTCTTTTTATCTATTATTGCTGCTAATAATTGCCATAACCTATGGACTTGTATTTTTCTATGGATTTAACATCCATGCTCATATTCTCTTTAGGGGTTGGTACAACAGAAACTGGTATAATCTCTTCTAAATTGCTACGTCTGGTCTCTGTGAAGCAACTCCTATAAATATTGTAGAATATTTGAGCAGGATACAATGCCCAAAGCTTGCTGCCATTTACTGGAATTAGCAGATAACTATAGATAGCAACACTGTATCAAATGTTTCAAAAACGCTTATCTAATGATGACTTGATCTCAGTTGTCATAGTGGCCCTAAAGTGTCTGAAGAATGGTCCATATTGAGATGATTTAGAAATGTGTTTCTGTGGGTCATCACAGATGGGGTTGGTAAAATGGGAGTGGAGTTCAAGATGGATTCCCTAGTTAACAAATGGAGAGCTTTCATACCTTAGTTTGGTTGTTCCATTAAGGACGTCTGTCAGACATGTATTTTTTTGGGGGGGGGATAGGTCTACTTGGATCATGGTTCTAGTTTTTATCAAGAACCAGTTCTCAGTAGGCCTTTTTTCGGCTCAACCTAAATACAGGCAATCATGGCTTTGTGCAAGCATTGCTGTACTTGTATAATCATCAGTCTCATACCATCCTTATTGACTTGAATCTATTACCCTAAACCGGAGAGCCATGTGTGTCCTGTGTGCATAACACTGTGTACTGAGCCAACACTCACACTGTCTGACTGATTAGTCCCTCTCACCTTTGTACCCAATTATTTAAGTCCATTCACTCCCCTGTGCTTGACCAAAGATAACCTACATAGATCTGTTCCAGCTGGTGTTTACCGTGCTCAAAGATAACGGTTGAGTCACCACTGTCCTTCTCCAATATGGCTGTGTCGGCATCATATACACCTTGGACTGTGCACTGCGTTTGACCTGGGCCCCCAGGGGACTGTGCACTGCGTTTGACCTGGGCCCCCAGGGGACTGTGCACTGCGTTTGACCTGGGCCACCAGGAAATTGTGCACTGCGTTTGACCTGGGCCCCCAGGAAACTGTGCACTGCGTTTGACCTGGGCCCCCAGGAAACTGTGCATTATGCATAGGTAGGAGGGTGCTGTTGGATGTGCTGTCTGCAGAAGTGCCGTGATCCACATTCAGTGTATTTTAAAACCTTATTTGAGTTGTGTATTTCTCCCAACAAGGCAAAACATTCTTTAGTTGTTTTTTTTTTTTTTTTTTGGCAAATCGGTAAATATTGAAATCGAGAGAATTGGGTGATCTCAATATATATTTTTTTTTATGCACGAAAGCGAGAACTTTAAAGGGTTAATGTGTGTCTGTGTGTGTGTGTGTGTGTGTGTGTGTGTGTGAGTGTGTGTGTGTGTGTATGTATGTATGTAAGAAAACCAACCATGTGTTGCTATGTCAATACATAATACTATGTAAAAATAAATTTTTATAAATGTTTTGTAATCGGACACAATATTTATGTATCCATGTTCAACGTTTTTTTTGTTTTATGAATTTGTATTTTGGCCCTGTTTCTTTTCTATCTTAAGTGCAGTTCAGTAATAATTTTGTAATATTCAACTAGGGTCATTAAGCACATTTTTAGTTTATCATTTCATTCTTTTCATCTCATAAACCCAAATCTTATGTCATGAAGTATCAGAGCCCCAGGTGTTCTGGGAATTCCTTGATGGTTGTCAATGGTTAATGTAAGGGATGAGATGTTTATGTCAAAATGCTTTTGAAAAAGCCAATGCTCGGGTTTGTCAAATGGCAGTGATTAATTGGAAGGCTGACTATCTGTATACATGTGCAGGAAGATTACTTCAGAGCCAGCACAGGCATAAGGAATGTGTTCATGCAATATAACACATAGATGAATGAAGCCCTCCTTCAAGGAAGAACGCTAGTGTCATCCTTTATTTAATTACTTGGCTTTCAAGTTACAAATGTGTTTAGGCAGTGTACTGACTTTTTTTTTTTTCTTTTCTTTTTTTTTCCTTTTACATTTCATTGCTTAAGTCCCATAGTAGCCAACTAACAGAAATTTCATGTTTCGTCTCAGAAACACATTTGTTTGCTGCTGAAAATGACAATCTGTCATGTTGGGTGCAAAACAACTTTCAAAAGTAATACTCATTAGTTTTTTTATTTACACTGCACAAATGTTTATACAATGCTTTTGTAAACATTTCTAGTGTATTTGCAAAAAAAAATAAAGTTGCAATGAATGCAAAGAATATAGTTGACCGCTGTTTCTTTAGTCTCTTGGTTGCTTTTAATAAAATGCTGAAAAATGCTTCCTCTGACCTTCCACCCATCAGTTCCCTATCTGACACCAGATCCTTCTAACCCCCCACCCCAAACTCAAGTTAGTACCCTCCCTACCACTTGGACAAAAAGGCACAACCTCACTTAATGTGAGACGTGAACATGATTCATCTTCATTTGGAATTTGATGTATTGTGATGCAACATTATGCAAATAGGAAAGGTTAAGAAACGGCAGCTAGTTCAAATTTCAAAAAAGAATATGTAACAAAATATTTTCAATGCATGGTATTTTCCAAGCTTTTTAATAATGGCAGAATTCTGCCAAAACATCTAACAGAAAACTGCTAAATTAAAATTTCTCGCAGGGATGAAGTATCAGGAAAAATAAATCATAATGCAGTTTTATTTTGATATACATGAATTTCAGTGACCCCAAGATCTGGTATCTGACCGGCCAAATATACCATTATTTGAATTCTAGGTAGGATCACACTTGGTGGCCATGAATCTGTTCTGTGTGAAAAAACATCAGAATCCAAAATTGTATTTAAAGAAGGAAATAATTGTGAAAATAAATATCCTGTATGTATCAGATTTGCGATTGAGTCAGGAGATGTTATTTCAACATGAATCATGCCACCTCTCTTTTCCTTTGTGTGGTTTGAGCTATCTTATAATTAACTTTCATAGGCCTATTGCAAGATTGTTCCACCATTCCGTTTCCTGCTACTATGTGACTGAACTGTTTTCACAAGGGGAGAATTGTTTCCGGTAGGTCATCCTGGAGCAATGGGATCAGATGTTACCTTTTCACACAGGAGCAGGGGTTGGGTTTCTAGTAAAGGAGTGTTGTATAGGCATTTGTTTTGTTTCCTTTAAATACATTGACAGTATGATTGTCATTCACAGTTGCAATAGGGCTAAAACTGTTGACTGTGTGAGGTGACTGATCATTTATACAGATGTTCCACAGCTATGCAGACAAATTCAGACAATTACCAACATACTATCAGTGCCCTTCTTTTATTGGACATGATAAAAATGTTGTTACATAATAAGCTGCTGTATGTACTGTCAAAACAAACATAGTTCTGCTGTTGTTCATAGTTTTTCATTGTCACACTTAAGCATCTTGCTGTAGCTTATTGTAACACTGGGTAACTTTAGCACGCTGGGCCTGGGCGTAACGTATTACAACCAGTGGGCGAGTTTACATAACCAAGTGACATACTGAAAATAAACATGTTAAATTCACAAACATTCCAATCAAATGTATGAGCTGCAAGAGTCACTTCATGTAAAAAAGTAAAATCTGATCACTAATTCAACCAAGCTTTCTTTATAGTGCTTTAGTTGGATACAATGTAACATTCTGGGATTTCAGGTTACAATAGAATACACTTTGAAAATGCAGTGGCAACAATCAGTATCAACCACCACTTATTATGAAACGTTCTGCCAAAGCCATGCTGCTGGCACATGAGAACCCCACCAACCGGAACATCACAGGCACCGTGTAGTGCTGTCCTGGTCCAGGCCTGCCGGCTTTGCTCTGCTCCCTACTGCAGTTACTTTTCCTGCTACACCAAAAGTACCTGCGTTTTACTCGCATCCTAGCATCCCAAAAGAGCACCTGAATCCTTCGTACCTGACATATGCCCCTTCCGGCCCCTTGATGTTCTGGTCCTGACTGAGACATGGATTGTTTAAGAAAACACTGCTACTCAAGCTGCTGTCTCCTCACCTGTTTACCCATATTCTGAGAGCGTCTGGTTGTGGTGATGTTAGCAATGGGGAATAATCGTTCTCCCCTCAACTCTCTGTGACCTCTATTTTGAATTCCGTTTCGGTCATTGTCCCCTTATCCATTAAAAATTAGAACAGCTGTCTACTGTCCACCTTGTACCCCTGGAGACTTTCTTTGTTGACCATGCCCATGTTGACCTCACCCTATCCCAGTTGACCATGTTGACCACGCCCATGTTGACCTCGCCCTATCCCAGTTGACCATGTTGACCACGCCCATGTTGACCTCACCCTATCCCAGTTGACCATGTTGACCACGCCCATGTTGACCTCGCCCTATCCCAGTTGACCATGTTGACCACGCCCATGTTGACCTCGCCCTATCCCAGTTGACCATGTTGACCACGCCCATGTTGACCTCGCCCTATCCCAGTTGACCATGTTGACCACGCCCATGTTGACCTCGCCCTATCCCAGTTGACCATGTTGACCACGCCCATGTTGACCTCGCCCTATCCCAGTTGACCATGTTGACCACGCCCATGTTGACCTCGCCCTATCCCAGTTCTCTCCCACTCACAAGTGAGGAATCTTGGCTAAAGGCTGTTTGTTGACAAATTGTATTGCAACCCATCTCCAGGTCTCTGATCACAACTCTGTCCCCTACTGTCTTTTGGTCTCCTTGAACTCTACTCAATGTGTCCATAACCAGATGGTCATGCATCTCAATCTTGATTCTCTCCTCGTCTATGCTATTATCTCTCACCAGCCACACCACTCCTAAGAAACACCTTAACATCTGATATCAGACATCAACCGACTCAAATTATTTTGAATCTTTGCTATTTATATTCTTCCTTAAGCTGATACCAGTTGGGCACTTGTGGCTTAAATCATAAAATAAACTAGAAACCATGTAACCCGAGACTGCATCTGTTGTGGTTGTCGCTGATTACTTCAGCAAAATGGATTTCAGGATAATTCTCCCTAATGAAACATGAAGTGAAAACGCCTATTCCATTTGCCAACATCTACTGGGTCAAACATAAGAATGTGACAAACACTTTAGACAATAAAGCATTTAGGATACCAATGCCTCACTCCAAGATCAGCTAAACACTTTCTTTGTATGTTTCAAGAAAAACAACAGTGAGCTCTTCATAAGAACCCCTACTGTTGACATGGGCAGTTTCAGGGGATGTTGTAAGTAGAACCTTCAAGCAAATCAACCCATAAAAACCTTCGCAAGGCTAAAGGGCCCAATGGCATCTTTAATTAAGTTCTCAGAGCAAGGGCAGATTAATTAGTGGGAGTGTTCATATTTAACGTTTTCTTTTCTTAGTTGTCTGTCCCCACCTATTTCACTAGGTCTATTTCTATAGTACCCAGGAATGCCGAAGGGACCAAGCTAAAGGTCTAAACACCCAGGGCATTTAGGTTTGTCATTATTAAATACTTATAATGCCCCAAAAAACATGCCACTTGAACATTATTTACTCAGGCTAATATACACCACATTCAGCCACTTACAAATTTTATGCTAATACTGCACTTGAACTCATGCTCATGTCCTTCAATCCAGAAACACTACTGAAACTGGGCTGAAAGAGTTAATGTGTATTCTGTATCTATTCCTTCCATCCTACAGTGCCTTCAAAAATAATTCAGAGGCCTTCCTTTTCTCCAAATGTTGTTGTGTTATAGGCTTAATTTATCATTTATATTTATTTGTTTGCCATCAATCTACAAACAAAACCCCATTTTTACATACGTTTTTAGACACTTTGTAGAATATCCATTCAGTCTTCTTGGGTATGCCTCTGCCAGCTTTGCACACCTGGATATAAAGCAGTTCCTTGCAGATTACTTCTTTGCAGTTTCTCCCAACCAAATATTGCTACTCCAGCTGCTTTAGAATCTGATTCTGAGTGCAACTTAGCGAAGGAGCTAATCATGCATCTCAGTTGATGGTAGAGAGAACATGCCCCCCCACCCACCTGTCCAGAGGCTGTTGAGAGGGACAACATCATAGATGACCAGACAGGATCCCACCACACACCCACACCATAGTGAACATGTCCCTGACAACCGTCACAGTCTTCTACGCATTCATCAGATATTAGGAAGTAGATGACGGGGGAACTTCTTTCTTTTAAACTCAAGAAAAACAAAAATGTTCATTTTTAGGATCCAAGAAACAAAGAGTTTTGTTGGCAGACCTTACAGTGAACCTCGATGGTTGAATGATCATATCCCAAAAAACTGTGAGAAACCTTGGCATTACCTTCGACCCTAATCTCTCCTTTATAAACATATAAAATATATCTCAATAGCTGCTTTTTCCATCTTCGGAACATAAAATCAGAAACTTTTTATCGAAAACTGAAGCAGAAAAACGAATCCATGCTTTTGTCACTTCTTGATTAGATTACTGCAATGCTCTTCTCTCCAGTTACCCTGATAAATCAATGAATAAACTTTGATTAGTGCTGAACACGGCTGCTAGAATCCTAACTAGAACTAAAAAATGTGAACACACTCCAGTACTGGCCTCTTTACACTGGCTGCCTGTTAGGGTTAGGGCTGATTTTATGGTTTTATTGTTAACCTATAAAGCAATACATGGACTTTCTCCTTGCTTGTTTCAAAAAAGTTGTGACTGAGGCAACAAAAGACTGGAAAGGTTATGTTATGCAAAAAAATTAACTTGATAGAATATCACACAACTAATTGGGTTAATTAGCAACATTCCAGTAACATGATTGGGAATTAAAAGATCATTCCAGAGAGGATTGGTCTGTCAGAAGTGAGGATGAGGAGGGGTTCACCATGCTGTAAAAGACTGCATGGGCAAATAGTGCAACAATTAAAGAATAACGTTTCTCAATGTAATTGCAAAGACTTTGGCGACCGAAAAACCAATATTGGATGGTCGTGATCTTCAGGCCCTCAAGCAGCATTGCATTAAAAACAGACGTGAAGGGTACCCCCAAATTTTTTTTGTAACCATTTACTGATCTCCACGATATTCTGCAGATGTTATTGATGAATTTGCTGAACTACTCTCTGTTATATCAGTTGATTATAACTTGTTTATTATTACAGGGGATTTTAAAATCCACATAGATAATAGTACAGACAATAGTGCCAAATACCATTTTGCACTACTTGACACTTTTGATCTCACTCAACATTTGAAAGAGCGTACACACACTCAAGGCCACATTCTAGATCTGGTTATCTCTGAAGGTCTCGATATTTCCTCTGTCATGGTTAAATACTTGGCCCTGTCTGAGCATTTTTGGGTCTTATTTGATTCACTTATCCCCCCAAATGTTCCAGTAAACTCAGTTTCTGTTAGGAAAAGTTACATTAATGAGAGTACCAATGCTCAGTTTATGGAAGCCATAGCTATCTCTCCAACAATAAGTGCTGAGTCAGTTGATGTACTCCTGGATTATTTTAATTTCAAAATATTGAATGTCATGGATCGTGTTGCACCAGTAAAGGTAAAGAAAACTATGAGCAAACAGAAAACACCATGGAGAACCACCAGGATGGTAAGAACCCTGAAAAGAGAATGTAGGAAAGCGGAATGTAAAAGGAGGAAAACTAAACTTCAAATTCACTATGACATCTATAAACAAAGCCTTGGTAGCTTCAACAATGAGTTACACAGGGCCAGACAGCAACATTTATCGGGAATGATCAACAAGAATATCAACAATACCCGCACTCTATTTGTCATGGTCAACAAGCTTACAAACCCAATAAAGCAGACAGCATCAGAACTTATGTCCACTGTGAAATATAATGAATTTGTGTGTTTCTTTAGTGAAAAAATTATAAGTATTAGACAGATCATCAAAACTACACAGTCTAACAAGGACTCTGTACCGTCACCACGACCACCAAGACATAACTTGGTTATGTCGCATTTTAATACAATTGATCTAAAATCCCTACAAGAAACAGTTCGACATCTTAAAGCTTCCACTCGCTGTCTCGACACACTGCCATCAAACTTTAATTATTATTTTTTTACTCTATAACAATGGACCTACAGCAAATAGTTAATAGCTCTCTGAAATCAGGCAATTTCCCAACCTTTCTAAAAACAGCTGCCATTAAGCCCCTATTAAAAAAGAGAACACTGGATGTATCTATATTGAACAACTATAGACCTGTATCAAATCTCCCTTTTATAGCCAAGATCATTGAGAAGGTTGTCTTCAATCAACTAAGCAATTTTGTGACCTCAAATGGTCCTTTAGACACATTTCAGTCAGGTTTCCAACCTCACCAGAGTACTGAAACGGCCCTGATTAAAGTTTTAAATGATATACGTCTGAATACTGATTTTGATAAAATAACAGTTCTCAGTGCAGCATTTGACACTGTAGATCATAGAACACTAATAGATAGGCTGGAAAATTGGGTAGGACTCTCTGGGACAGTCCTTGATTGGTTCAGATCTTATCTAGATGGCCGGAGTTACTTTGTCACCATTGGTAATCATGAATCTGATAGGGTGGATATGACATGCAGAGTTCCACAGGGATCAGTTCTTGGACTGCTTCTGTTCAATCTTTATATGCTACCTCTGGGCCAAATTCTAGAGAACTACAACATTAACTACCACAGCTATGCCGATTATACTCAAATATATCTCTCGAACCGTATGACAACAACTCAATAGACTCTCTGTGTCACTGTATAGAGTACATAAATATCTGGATGAACCAAAATTGTCAGAGATTATTGTGTTTGGCAACAAAAATAAAGAACATGTATTAATAAAGAGCTGGATTCTCAGGCCCTTTAAACCAGCATTCTATCATCTAAAAAAGATTGCCAGAATCAAAGGCCTGGTGTCCCAAAAAGACCAAGAGAAGCTCATCCATGCTTTTAATGGCCTCTTAACTGGACTCCCCAAAAATACTGTAAAACAACTGCAGCTCATTCCGAAATCTGCTGCTAGAATGTTAACCAGGACCAAGAGAACAGAGCACATCACACCGGTTCTTAAATCTTTGCACTGGCTTCCAGTCAGTTACAGAATAGATTTCAAAGTGGTGCTTTTAGTTTATAAATCTAATCATGGAGAAGCTGCGTTTAGCAGTTATGCTGTACAAAAGATCTTAGAAACATATCAATTTTTAAATCCAGGTTAAAAACACTTCTCTTTTCACGTGCCTATGACTGAGCACTTAAACTTAACCACATTGTTTAGCCTTATAGCCTCCTATGTTTTTATCCCATTTTTAATCTCTATGTTTTCTTATTGTATTTGTTATTATTATGATGTATTCATTTGTTTTGATGTTTTCATTTGAGTATTTGTTTTTGTGTTATTGTACTTTCATATATTTTTCTTTGTAAAGCACATTGAATTGCTTCGATGTATGAATTGTGCTATATAAATAAACGTGCTTGCCTGATTGTAGTGGAAATCACTGCATGGGCTCAGGAACACTTCTGTAAACCATTACCTGTGGACACAGTACATCCCTGCATCCACAAATGCAAGTTAAAACTCTACCATGCAAAGAAGTGACCATTTTGGTCCCAAGCTCATTTAAGATGGAATGAGGTGAAGTGGAAACCTGTCCTGTGGTCTGATGAATGAAATTATTTTTGGAACCATCCAGCTTGTTATTAGCCCACAGTTCAAACAGACAACACCTTTCTCAAGGAAGACCTTTCTTTTTTCAGCACAACAAAGCCAAACCACATTCTGCACATATCACCTATCTCCCTAGTAAAAGAGTCCGGGTGCTAAACTGGCATACTGTCAGGTCCTGGCTGGGGGCCTCCAGGCATTGGCATGTGCATGGGGGCCACAGCTAGGACCTGCTCGCAGAGGTGCCTCAAGGCACTGCTGTTTGTGATTGTCAACGCCTCTAATTGGGGACTCTATTCAAGTTGTCCTTGTTTGCCTTCATTGTTGGATCATTGTTTGTGCTAGCTGTGTTTGTGCTGTGTGCCTCAGTTTGTGGTTGGTGCCCCTCCTTTGGTTGTTTTGGTTTAGGAAAATCATTAAAAGGACGTTACTCTACTCTCGCACTGCGGCCGTGTCCTGCCTACTTACAACCTGGACACGTGCCGGCAGTCCAGACATTTGGTGCATTATGAAACGAAAAATACGACAAAGGAGATCCCGAACTGTTGAAAAGCTGTAGTCCTATATCAAGCAAGAATGGGGAAACATTTCACTTACAAAACTACAGCAATTGGTCTCCTCAGATCCCAAACACTTACAGGGTATTGTTAGAAGAAGAGTTGATGCAACACAGTGGTAAACATGCCCCTGTCACTACCTTTTTGAAACATGTGGTTGGCAACAACAAAAATAATCTCAGCTTTAACATTTCATATATTATCTTTGCACTATTTTAAATTAAATCTAGGAATAAATGATTTGCACAGCATTGTATTCTGTTCTTATTTGCATTTTACCCAGCGTCATAACTTTTTTGGAAATGGGGTTGTAGACAACATTATTTCGATCAGTGGGCCCTGTGAATCCAAGCCATGGGCCCTGTGAATCCAAGCCATGGGCCCTGTGAATCCAAGCCATGGGCACTGTGAATCCAAGCCATGGGCCCTGTGAATCCAAGCCATGGGCCCTGTGAATCCAAGCCATGGGCCCTGTGAATCCAAGCCATTGGCACTGTGAATCCAAGCCATGGGCCCTGTGAATCTAAGCCATGGGCACTGTGAATCCAAGCCATGGGCCCTGTGAATCTAAGCCATGGGCACTGTGAATCCAAGCCATGGGCCCTGTGAATCCAAGCCATGGGCCCTGTGAATCCAAGCCATGGGCCCTGTGAATCCAAGCCATGGGCCCTGTGAATCCAAGCCATTGGCACTGTGAATCCAAGCCATGGGCCCTGTGAATCTAAGCCATGGGCACTGTGAATCCAAGCCATGGGCCCTGTGAATCCAAGCCATGGGCCCTGTGAATCCAAGCCATTGGCACTGTGAATCCAAGCCATGGGCCCTGTGAATCTAAGCCATGGGCACTGTGAATCCAAGCCATGGGCCCTGTGAATCCAAGCCATGGGCCCTGTGAATCATAGCCATGGGCCCTGTGAATCCAAGCCATGGGCCCTGTGAATCCAAGCCATGGGCCCTGTGAATCATAGCCATGGGCACTGTGTGCAACTGCACTGGCCTTGTTCGAACAAGCTTTTTGGAGGGTGCTGATATCAGCTTGCCCTCCAGGACATTGATGTCAAACACAGTATGCCACAGAAATCCCATGAAGTTCAGCCACTGGAGACACTGGCTGTTTGTGCTGACACCTTTTAACTAACTGTACAGAACTAGGACACAGACACCTAAAGTGTCTCCTATCCATAGACCATCAGACTGTTAAACCAACTTCTACCTACCATACGCACTGATACACACACTCTACAAACTACCTAATTCAAGCTGATTCATGGTACGCATTCTCGATCACACACACACACACACGATCTTGCCATGATCTCGCACGTGCACACTCAAAGTACTGAATCTCGCACATCTACAGTCAGTGTGCACAGACACATGTACACTTACACACATTCATAAATCCAGTCACTCTGTGGTCCCGTGTGCAGTACATACAAATGTTAGAATGTATATTTGTTTTTGACAGTTAATTCGTCACTTTTCTTTTAATCTCCAACTGCACTATAATGTGTGTATGTGACCAATAAACTTGAATTGTCAGAACATCCTCCCAGACAAGAGCAGGTTTGAGTTTTCAGGGGCAATGGGCAGAGAGAGCACAAGGAACAAGGAGACTACGTCTTAACTGCTCCTCAACATTTAGTGGCTTCTTTCATTCATAATTGTCAATACAGCAACATGGGGCATCCACTTTCAGCAGGTTCTTTCAATGTCGGTTACGTTCAGTTGTAGGCAGGATATGACAGCTTCTGCTCAGTTTATGGTTGAAAAATTGTCACAACCCTAATGTAGGAAGATGATCATATTATCCACCTTAGTGACCTTAGCCATGATCTATTCTTAACCACCAAAATTAGGCCCAGTTTTTAACTCCAGCCATAGGTTCGGTTCTAACAGAACATATTTTACTTTAACTGAAACTGGCCAAAGTAAATAACACCCCAGACCTCCTATGGTGACCAGTAACACTGAATGTCCCCTCTCTGTGCCTGTCTTTGCATTTGTCACCAATGTGTAAGGTGGGGGTTGGGGTTTAGGGTTTGGGGCTTGTGGCTGAAAGGAGGGCAAGAGGGCAGGCTGTGGCATGTATGCTACCTCAGCAGTAGTGAGGCACCCTGTTGGCCAGCCTCCACCCACACAGGCCCAAGTAGCTGCTAGGAAAACAGAGAAACACAGTTGTTTTGAAATCATTGGTAACCTTCCTTATGGTAGAAAATGCTTTTGATCCCTCTTCTACCATTACACCAGGCTACCAACTCCTATAGGCCAGTATATTTGTCCTGCAGACGTTGGAAATGGACAGCTTCAGTTCTCCATATCTGGTTTTGGGAATGTACAAACCACCATTCTACATTTGAGGCATGTATTGGCACGATCTGCGATGCATGGGTGAGAACATTTGCTTTGTGTTCTCAGGTCCTTTTATTACTTCTGTTGAGAATAAGAACTTAGTGATTCAAATATCAGGCAAATCTGAACATGACTGAATGGCCAATCATTTAGAAATCCTTTAGAAAAGGATGTGTTGGCTGCTCCTTTGCTAATGCTTTGTGAGCTGCAGTCACAGAAGTACAAGCCAAGAAAGTGCTGTTGCAAACCCCTGTTTTGTTCAAAACACATTTGAGTCTCATAACAAAAGGTGAAAGTATGTGGCAGACATTATTTTGCACCTTTACCTAGTAAAGACGTAGAGGAGAAAAGTGCTGAGTAATAGTAGAGTACTGAGACGTCGTCTCCTTGGATGCGAGTGCCTATGGTGGTGGATGTGAGCCATCTTGTGGTCACTAATAAAGACTCCAATATTCTCAGAGTGAGGATCCCCTTTAACCTTTAAGTACATTTACAAATACTGTCAAATTCTACTTGGTGGAATGGTCCTTCACTCTCTACGGTTTTTAAAAGAGAATTTACCTGCTTGCATCATGTACTTCATTTTCAATGTAAGGCTAATAGCAATTATTATTCATTACATTCGCTGTATTATTTTAGGACGTTATTACATAATAAAGGCCACTTTCCGGTCCAGTCTGGGCCCTACCACTACTCCAGTGTCACTTGAGTGTAACTTGAAACTCATTGTGTTTCACCAAATTTTTGTAAAATATTAAATAAAGAATTAAAGCAGCTCAACTGCTTCTACACGTATACAGGTTTTAAAATGCATGATGCGTCTGTCTGTCATACTGATCTCATCCATATTCTACTTTAAGATGCCCAGATGATAGCTGTTCAATTTACAACCCCACCTCCAAAAAGTTGAGATGCTGTATAAAATGCATATAAAAACAATAAAATTATGTGCAAATCATTTATCCCTATATTTTATTGAATATAGTACAAAGACAACATATCAAATGTTGAAACTGAGAAATGGTACTGTGTTTGGAACAATACATGTCCATTTTGAATTTGATGCCAGCAGCACATTTAGAAAAAAGTTGGGACAAAGGACTGTTCACCACTGGGTTGCAAAAAATCTCCAATTGCCATTAAAATAGTCTCTGAATCTTTTAATGATATTATGTACCATAGATGATGAGATCCCCAAACAATTTTACGATGAGAAACATTACTCTTTAATTGTTGCTTGTTTATGTTGCTTCTTTTTTTCACCCAGTCATGTTACTGATTTGTTGCCAGTTAACCTAATTAGTTGTAAGATGTTCCTCCTGGTTTCTTTTTTAACATTACACACATTTACAGTGTGTACGACTTTTTACCAAGTCGTTCAAACGAGATACTAAGTCGTTTGAACAACTTAGCAAAATAAACAATTACTAGTAAAAACATATTTTTATTTTTTTAACGTATTTTATTTTACTACTTAGTTTATTTTTACCAAGTCGTTCAAACGAGATACTAAGTCGTTCAAACGAGATAAACTCTCTGGGCTCCACATTATTTTTTTTACTACTTGGGCTTCAGGGCTTCTGTAGAATCATTAACAACCTGTACAATAGACAGCATAGCGACTATAATAAGTCAAGGATGTGTGCTATAGATCATGGGTTAAGTATGGAATTGTGGTGCTCAAGTGTATTTGTGTCATTGTTCTGCTTCAGGCCAATTCATACTTCTCACTTAAAACAAAGTTTATTGTTTTACATTTCCATTGTTTTACATAGGCAGATTGTTATAACATTATATTTAACATTATTATATCAAATTTAAATAAAACCGTATAACACAAAAGGTAAAGTAGACGATAACCAATGGTAACAGAAATAATGTATTTTAGTATTTTTAAGCCAGGCTAATCTGTTCCCTCCCTCTTTTTTATCCATTCTCTCAAAAATTTTATTAATTCCCTTCCGAATTTCTATCTGTTCCCTAAACATTTTTATGAATTCCCTCAGCTTCAACGTAATCTTTTCTCATGATCTCTCCCATTAAGTGCTAATCATGGATCCGTTGATATAATACTGCAATTCGGTCTGCAACTGAAATTCATTCTTTGTACAAAATATTGCAGTAACCTCATTCATTTATAGACCCAGGCTGAAATGGCTGACTAGAAAAACGATGCTACAAATATACTATAGCCTACTCCTGACTCATTGGTGTCTCTATAAAAACGGACTGGATTAGTGTAGGGTTAGCTCTACTCAGATGCCAGAAAATTTGGTATATCAACCTGTTCATGTAAATGGGCTCCTACAGTGAGTTTAGTGGTCTGGCAATCTGTGACCAGTGTTGTGGAAATTCTTGAACTGATGTATACTTGGTCCCATACATGTACGAATGAGTTACTAGTTAAAGGACTGAGTACCCATGTTTGGATAAGTTTTGATCGATGGAATTGCCATCACACCAGCATCCATTACTGTTGAATTTAAAATGATTTTTGGAGCCAGGTGAGCCGTTTTCAGAATCTCAGAAACTGTGGTCCTCCTTAGCCTATAGGGTTTAGGGTTCATGGAGAATGCGGTGGCAAACAAAAATCATCCTGTTAGCAGTGGACCTGTGGGCAAAAACAACTTGTACATGAGATAGATTGAGGGAGATTGGCCAAAGTGTGCTAGCTAATAGGCAAAGCCACAAACAGGCAAGTAACGGCGCAATGCAACAGTTGAAGGGAAAGAACGGCATCTCAGAATGCACAGCTCGTTGTTCCCTGTCATGGATGTGCTATTGCTGCAGAGAACCACACCAGGTTCCATTCCTATTAGCCATGAACAGGACCGCTCGGCTCCAGATGGCAGTTCAGTGCAGCTGGTTGGTTATTTTCTTGTCTGTCCATTTTGTCGCCACTCTACTGCAGCTCCTGGGGTAAACAAGCACTCATGTAGGAACTCTCTCAATTCTTCCACTGGTAGGAGCTCCTTGATCTCTGATGGATGGTGTCTGAAGGTTCTGCTCGTTTCACCTACGTCCACCACACCTACTGTATATCGGGGTCCCCTTCGAGTTTGGTGAGGTCATTTGAGGTCCCCATGAACATGCTTTTCCCCCTCTCCAGTCGGCTCTTCTTGTCTGTCAGTCGGAAAGCCTCCATGAACTCGTCGATGTCAATGTTACCGTCCTGGTTGGTATCTATAGTGACAGACAGGTCTGAGATGGCCTCATCGGTGATCTCCATCTTTAAGAAGGCACTCAACAGCTTCCATGTCTGACGGAAGTCCTCCATCGTGATTAACCCTGGTGGAAGGAGGGAGAGTCAAGAGATGGGAGAATGGTAGGGAGGCAAGGTAGAAGGAGGCGCGACAGGAAAGAGAGAATGAGAGCAAGTCAATGAGGAGAGACAGGTAGCAGGGTTTCAGTTGGACGGATGCCTACAACACTAGGATCCAGTGTCCCAGACACAGATTAAGCCTAATCTAGTCTCCACTGACCGTGATTTTTCATTCCTAGTCTAGGCTTAATCTGTGTTCACGAAACCAGCCCTGGAAGATCTGTGGGTTAATCCTCTACATAACTTGGAGAGTCAGCCACCAGCTGCTGCTGACGTCAGCTTGGACATCAGGCACGGATTACAGGCCTCAGCACACATGACAGGTTTCTGACGTGCACACTGACACTACGCATCCCAAACAGATTGCCAAGGCAACGTGGTGGCTGACGTCATGTGTTGTGGAAGCAAAACATTCACCGGAAACAACTATTCCCGGGAAAGTAATGAAGAGTAAAACAGTATTGTTACCTGAGTTGTCAAAGTCCACTAATCTAAAGATGGTCTCCAAGGTGGAGCGATGACGGTACAAGGTCTCCAGCAAACCGTGATCGACGTTCTGAATGTGGAGATAAGGGCAGATTTCTATGTGATCTATGTCTATGTAGATGGGCAGATAAGGGAAGAGTTCTATGTGATCTATGTCTATTTAGTGACATTCTGAATGGGAAGATAAGGGCAGAGTTCTATGTGATCTATGTCTATGTAGATGGGCAGATAAGGGAAGAGATCTATGTGATCTATGTCTATGTAGTGACATTCTGAATGGGAAGATAAGGGCATAGTTCTATGTGATCTATTTCTATGTAGTGACATTCAGAATGGGAAGATAAGGGCAGAGTTCTATGTGATCTATGTCTATGTAGTGACACATATCATATTTTCTGGCCATGGGTTCTAAAGCAGATGTGTGTTACAATGCATTAAATCAGTTCCTACAGAGTGATTTTAATGTAACCTCAGGAACACAACAACAAACAGCCGAGATCTGTATGGTCAATACGGTGGGTTGTGGCAGCTTTAACAAGCCATTACCTCCATTTGTGGCTCTTTTATAGAGAGTTCCTGAAACCAATCCTGGTAGTCGAACATTCCCCCCGGCGCCTTGCAGGTGATGAGCTGAGAGAAGAGCATTCTCCAGGGCAGACCTAGACACAGCACGCTCTCCACAGCTATGACCCAGTCGTTCAGGGAAATCAGCCCTGTGTCGGGGAGAGGTAGGATGGGGCTGCTTAATGTTTTAGTCTCTTTCACTTTGAGCTTTGTTTGAGGATTTGTCATAATGTTTGCTGAGAAGCTCAACTCCAAGAACAAGGAGGTGAGATCAGATCTACATTTCATGAAATATGAGTACAAACCAAGTGAAATGGGTGTATGGTGGATTAAATAACCAAACAAATCTAAATCCACTAGGAAAATAGTTGATCACGATTAAACTATGGTAAATTGATATGTCACCTGTTTTGTCCTTGTCAAACTCTTGGAAGGCTCTGACAAGGTCTGACTTGTGTGCAAACAACTGTTCCCGCAGGACCTTGAGGGCGGAATGTTCTGGCTTTCCCACACTGTAGAGCCAAACAGGGAGAGCAGATCAAACACCTTATCAATCCTTATCAATGTCTCTACCTTATTCTGATTGCTACATATATGAGTTTTCTCCTTTGCATTTATGAATAAAAGTTTCAGTCTGATACAGAGACGAGGGTTTTCCTCTCCTTCAGTTCATATGTATACAATTACTGTCTCAGAAGTGAACTGTCACACACAAATGCAGAGGAAAACAAGGTAGTTTTCCATTTCTTGTTTTATCTTACTTTTTCCTCAGGCTGAGTTCTCGAGTCATACTGCTGGCCTGATATTGTATCAAATAAGGCACAAGGTCCGGTCCCAGTTTCACATAAGCCCCTCTGTTGCTTCCCACTTCATAGTAGTTGGAGGCTGAGAACAGGGTGAGGACCTGTTGTGCAAAAGTAAACAATAAATTATTACCTTACAGTTTTGAGATTATTGCAGTGGTACCAGAAATCTCCTGTGTCGCACTTCCAAAGCCGCCAAATGTTGGCCAACTCAAGCAAGTGAGTTGGCCAACACAACTTAACTCAGCTATAGCGCCCCTCTGCCTAGTCAGACAGTAGTTGCAGGCCTATGACATGGCTGTAGGAGTATGACCATTGTGACCAGAAATAAACGGTATCTCGTAATAAAGGCCCAATGTCTCTATTAACCAAATTAGCATGTGATGATGTCACCTTGGAGAGCCAGAATTCCCACACATGATTAGATGTTCCTGAGGGGATTGCATTTTGAAACACACTGTTACTTCCTTTTCACAGTTCTACAGTGGTAGTTCCTGTTTATAACATGATAACAAAAACACTCTAAAAATAGATAATCCTGTTATGACCTGACCCACCTATAACAAGGGTCTAGGTTGATGCCTGGCAATGTGGGTGGATTGATTTCCTGCCTGTTGGGCCCTGTCCGGGGCCTCCCGTGTCGCCGGACCCCCCTGTCTCAGTTCCAACGCTGCTATACTATTGTGCTGGGGGATTGGGTCAGTTCTCCTTCCCCCCTAAGTTCTCCTTCTCCACTATAAATCGTTGTTGATATGAGGAATGCATTTTCTGAATTTTCCCAGTCTCCTCCCGTTTTAAACTTTAGGAGGACATGGGGTCCTGGTCCACACCTGCGGAGAACCTGGTTTGGGGGGCCCGTTGCTTTCCTGTCCTTGTCCATCTGGTCATATTTCTGACCTAGTCTAAATTTAAATAGACTCTGGATTTAGCCCACATGCATTAATTAATTATTCCAATTGGACTCTTAATATCTCACCTGGCAGAGCCAGAAGAGGACTGGTCACCCCTCTGAGCCTGTTTCCTCTCTAGGTTTCTTCCTAAAATGTGGCCTTCTTAGGGAGTTTTTTCTCGCCACTGAAATTCAACACTACTGCTGTTTGCTCCTTGGGGTTTAAGGCCGGGTGTCTCTGTAAAGCACTTTGTGACAACTGCTGCTGTAAAAAGGGCTTTATAAATACATTTGATTGATTGATAGTATCTTCAATGGTCATGAAAACTCCTGGGCTTCCATCAGATCATTACTGCTGATACTGCTGATCTGACAGCTGTTTTGCCAATTAGAGGATTATGAATCCTCTTACATGGATTGGGGGGGGGGGGGGGGGGGGTTCTATGTTCTCACCCTGCGGTTGTGACAGAACTCATAGCCTTCCTGTTTGCACTCGTGGGAGCGAATGATGAGCTGCATGTTGTGCCTGCTGAGGAAGTCCTGGGTGACATCTGGTCCCCAGTAGCAGCCTCCACCTCGCACCTCGTTAGGCATACAGCCATTATTAGGCATGGGGTCACTCCACAGCAGGTCCAGGATCTGACAATATGAATACCACTTATTATGTCGCCGTTCTTCTCGGACTGAAAGGGAACAATTGACCGCTATGGGAATTAACATGGTGGAAATAGAAGAAAGGAGATCGCGGCTGCATCTTAAAATGAATAATACCTATTCTTCCCTTAAATAGTGTACTACTTTTACAATATCATAGCATACGGTTTCATGATTGACAAGGAATGTTTCTTCATTAACGCATTGTGGCAGATTTAGTTAAGTCATAATTGTACTATAAGACATATTACTTATTACAGTAAGTCATTGAGTTAGAGGGAGGACAATATGTCACTGGCTACACTTGTAACACAATGTCCTAAAAGCTGTCTGCTGGTGGGAGGGATGCTAAATTGGAAAACAGGATTGCTAGCCAGGTTGATGGGTCAATGGTCTGTCTTACACCAGTCTAGCAGTGACTAAGTAGCTTTTTCACAATCGGTCACCAATAACTGGAGTTATACATGTACAATTCAAGGCACTATAAGCCAGCTGAGTTTGAAAATGAAGTTGTAAGGGCAAAGTCACCGGTAGTTCTTCCAGTTCTGGGTGCAGTTTACCAGCCCACCCATCTATCTACCTCTCTGTCCAGCTAACACGTCCATGTTCATGGTCCTCACCTGTCCCCAGTCTTCTACGCTAGTATCTGCTGTGTTGGTGGTCCCCTGCGATTCCGAGGAGGCAGGCGCGTAGTTGAGCTCCTTCTGACTCTGACTGAAGCCGCCTCTGATAAAGATGGACTGCCTTCGCTGTACCTCCTTCTCCTGTTCTGTGGTCCGAGGGACCCTGCTGGAGAGGTCCTGGAGAGACCGGCTGTGAAAGCAGTCCCGCAGTCCAAAAGAGGCCCTGCGCTGATTGTTTTTGGTGCTTGACAGGTTGTCATCCACTTCTGACTCCACAGAGGATTGGGCCACTGGGTGGTAGGCCCTCTTCTTTGGTGGCTTCAGTGCCGACACATACTGGGAGAAAGAAATCAGAAATGTTTTTGTTTTTTTTCCTGTCTACAATTAAATCTAGGCTCTTTGTCGAACAGAGCAAACAGGCAGTTGTATCTTTGTCATAGTGCCACCATATTTTTTCGTAGACTGATTGTGTAGAGAAGGTCGCTCTTACTTTGTGTCTGTCCACTCTGGCTATATCACAGAGGTCTGTGGTGTTTGAGATTCCACCGTGCAAGATCAGCACCTTCTGGTCAATGACTGTCGCCAGGGGCAACCAGCTGAAGATCATTTGAAGTAGCTTTAGGATCCTCTTGCCATGCATCTGAGGACAATTTGAACAAACGGAAAATTACAATGAATCACTGCATTGTTGAATATATAAAGTAAGACTGACATTTTGTCTCTTTCGGTGCTATCGAAGTTCTTATGTTTGTAAAAATCCTCTGGTTTAACAACAGGTGTACAAAAGAATCTCTACAACTTGAAGATTCATGACTACAAGTTGCAGATGAGTCCAGCTTTGCTGTTTGGTTTTGTGTAAAGCCACAGATACTCCTGACTGTAGCCTCCAGGTGCCACATTGGGAGGATACTGATGACTTTAAGTAATCTTGTTCAGCAACTTCTTAATCCTCTTACTGGACGTTACGTAGGGAAGTCACTGAGTGACCCACGTTGCACGTGAAAATACATTTGCAGCCGTCACCAGTTCCTCTTTCAAACTCAAGCCAACTGCAGTTTTTTGTTGTGATTCCTAGTGATCAGAGTATTTAAAAAGCACACAGATTATCGAAGTGAAGAGATTTCACAATTTCTTTATAAACAGGGTACATGGCTAGTCAACCACCTAATCAGAACACTGTAATTAAGTCCTACTCAAGGCTTAGTTTGGTTTTATTCCCCATTATTTATTTATTTATGTTTTCTGAAATCACACATACCTGGTACTTCCCCAGCACCTCCTTGGTGAAGCCGTACCTTAACAAACAATAAAGAGACATCAGTGATGAAACCGTGTGAAAACATTCATGTAGATCCATAGTTGACAATTGTTGTGATAGTTTACCTCAGGTTGACAATATGATCTTCATGGTTCCCCCTGTTGAGGTGAACATCATTTGGATACACAAGCAGGAAGGCAAAAAGGATGAGGAGAATCTCCATAGAATCTTTGCCTCGATCCACAAAGTCTCCATTGAAAACGTATGGCCGCTCCAATGATGGCATGCCATTCTTCAAGGAAAACAATAAATTAATGCCTCACTTCAACTGTTTGGGGCAAATTTGGCAACAGAAATAAAGACTTAATTTAATATGTATTAGCTGATGGCATTTTTACACAGTACCTTGTAAAATATCAACAGCAGGTCTTCCAGTTGCCCATGTAAATCCCCTGGGAAGAAACCATGGTAATGCATCACGGTTTTGTATAAACATTTGACAAAATGTACAGTCTTCAAAAATGCAAATTGGGAAAACTGATCATTACTAACCACAAATGGTGATTTCTTTGCTATGGCATGTGGAGATTCGACTGATGTTTGGCAGCAGTCGGAGTAACTTCCATGTTTCCAACAGAATTTGGAGAACATACCGAGAGTGGAGCTGCTACTGGGAGAGACATATGTGTACTGAAGAGGATTTTTGTTTGTGTAGTAAAGTGTATTTCTGATGAGCTATTCAGCTAAACCTGAAAAGTTAGGTGGGAACGGAGTATTTAATTGTATCATACATAGATACACATACTCTCTTATTCCTGAAGGCCTCCACCAAGGCAGTCACTTGGTCTGCAGTAAGAGGGAAGTTCATATGGGGCCCTGAGTAAATCTCTGGCACCTCAATATTCCTGTAGCAGAAGTACCTCTCCCACTCTACATCGTGACACACTTCATTCTCTCTAAATATGTGGGAGACGAAGTTGCCTTTAGGGGAAAAAGCAGAAATACCTCATGAAAATTAATTAGACCGTTTATAAATGTGCAAAAGCCACAACGGAAAGACTGGGCAAGTTGGTAAAAATGTATATGACAGATATTTTCATAACATGCTGACATAGTCTTGTCAAAACCTTTATAGTATCGTAATAACACAGACATGACACATATATTGTACATGTCACTTGTTGTGACATAACTCACAGAAATATGAACCATCAGTCGTATAAAATGTTACCAGAAAGTCTTACGTTCAGTGCTAGTTGGAGTGAAGTTGTCCATAAGGTAGCCAAGAAAATTGTATAACTGTGTAGAGAAGAGAGAACGAGAGAGAAAGTGAAATGTGCTGCAGTTTCACATAGGATTCTGTAAGAAGGCATATATATATATATATTTTGAATTATTTAATTGGAAATGTAAAATTAAATGTAAAATACACAATAGCATTCTATTTCCATGCCTCTAAAAACACATTTTAAGTATTTCCCAAAGCACAGATTTTAAAGATTAAAACAAATGTCTCAATCGACATCAATGTATTCATGAATTATAAAAAATGCAGATATCTAGAAAAGGAGTAGTGCACATGTGAAAAAAAGCTGGAAAAAAGCTTTCACAGTGGATCTACAAATCTTGCCTGGCTCTTAAACTCAGGTAAAGCACAGGACATTTCTGAACAAATTTCTGAAGTTCTTAATAAAGAGACTGAATTCTTAATGTGGATGAGAAATGTATCTTTCAACAAACTGTAACACATTTCTAAAAACTTTGTCGCTTTGTAGCTTGATTGCAAAAAATTTTTATTTAGTCTAGTATGAATTCAGTATGTAAAAAACAAAACGTGGAGTAAGTAAAGGGGTCTGAATGCACTCAGAAGCCAATGTATATCTGGTTTATTCATTTAAGAATAAACCAGATATAACCCCCCCCCCCAAAAAAAAAAAAAACATAGGCTCTGCAGTCTCTGCAGTTACACTTGCAGTACAAACGGGGAGGCAGCAATGTCTCTCACCTTGATCTGGGCCTGCTCCCCGGAGTACTCAATGGACTGGAAGATGTTCCAGGTGTATCTGCGTCTCATCTCCTTGCGGGCCACATACTGACGGTACCAACGCTGGATCAGTACAGCTGCCTGGATCGCTGTTGGACAGAACAGCGGTGGGTCGTTTAGGGTCGCTTGGATCAGACCCACAGACATGCCTGAATATGTTCATACATTTAAGGAATTTAGTAGACACTCTCTGCTATTTTACATTGTCTCCCCCCGTGTAAAAAAAAGCCCACATGCCTGGCATCGCTGAGCTATTCAGGAACCAATATGCACACATAATGTGGCTGTACACCTCTTTGTGGGTGTATATACAGCTCCAGAAAAAATTAAGGGCATATATATATATATATACACACAGTATCTCACAAAAGTGAGTACAACCCTCACATTTGAGCAAATATTTGATTATATATTTTCCTGTGACAACACTGAAGAAATGACACTTTGCTACAATCTAAAGTAGTAAGTCTACAGCTTGTATTACAGTGTAAATTTGCTGTCCTCTCAAAGTAACACAACACACAGCCATTAATGTCTAAACCACTGGCAACAAAAGTGAGAACACCCCTAAGTGAAAATGTCCAAATTTGGCCCAATTAGCCATTTTCCCTCCCTGGTGTCATGTGACTCGTTAGTGTTACAAGGTCTCAGGTGTGAATGGGGAGCAGATGTGTTACATTTGGTGTCATCGCTCTCACACTCTCTCATACTGGTCACTGTAAGTTCAACATGGCACCTCATGGCAAAGAACTCTCTGAGGATCTGAAAAAAAGAATTGCTGCTCGATATAAAGATGGCCTAGGCTATAAGAAGATTGCCCTGAAACTGAGCTGCAGCACGGTGGCAAAGACCATACAGGTGGTTTAACAGGACAGGTTCCACTCAGAACAGGCCTTGCCATGGTCGACCAAAGAAGTTGAGTGCACATGCTCAGCATCATATCCAGAGGTTGTCTTTGGGAAATAGACGTATGAGTGCTACAAGCATTGCTGCAGAGGTTGAAGGGGTGAGGGGGTCAGCCTGTCAGTGATCAGACCATACGCCGCACACTGCATGAAATTGGTCTGCATGGCTGTCGTACCAGAAGGAAGCCTCTTTTAAAGATGATGGATAAAAAAGCCTGCAAACAGTTTGCTGAAGACAAGCAGACTGGATTACTGGAACCATGTCCTGTGGTCTGATGAGACCAATATAAACGTATTTGGTTCAGATGGTATCAAGCGTGTGTGGTGGCAACCAGGTGAGGAGTACAAAGACAAGTGTGTCTTGCCTACATTCAAGCATGTTGGTGGGAGTGTCATGGTCTGGGGCTGTGCTGGAAAATGATGGTGGCCATACAAAATATTGACACTTTGGGCCCAATTTGGACATTTGCACTTAGGGTTGTACTCCTTTTTGCAGCAAGTGGTTTAGACATTAATGGCTGTGTGTTGAGTTATTTTGAGGGGACAGCAAATTTACACTGTTATACAAGCTGTAAACTCACTACTTTACATCGTAGCAACGTCTCATTTCTTCAGTATTGTATTTGCAAAAATGTGAGGGGTGTACTCACTTTTGTGAGATACTGTATGTATATATATATATAAGTTTGTTCAGAATATCTAGTGGTCTAGACCCTCTTCAGGCCAGTGGGTTGATCTAATAAATGAAAAAACATTTCAACACAGAGAGAAAATTGTTCTGTTAAGAAATTATTCAAATGCAGAATTATTTCAAATGTAATTAACTGTAAAATAAAAAAACTAATTATATCAGTATGCAATTCCTTAACTCTTATAATGGCTCTTTTCAACTAGCCCTACAACAGCATAATAGAATTCCTGAAATTAAGATTATCTGGCCACCCCTATGCAAAATAAATGAGGGCCCCACTGCTTACAAGCAAAGAATATTAACATAAATAAAAAGCATGGGGACTTACATGTGACAGCTTCATATAGCGTTCCAGATACAGGAAGAGCAGATCAGTATCATAGCATTATTTCACACACATACAAACAGGTTAGACTTCAAGAGAAATGAGGTAAAGCCACAATTATTCATCATACACCTCAAGTTGTTGTTTAACAAACTAATATAACCCTCGCCTTCTACTTTGAGGGGTGAGAAAACTTTACCATAGTTTAAAAAAATATATTGGACGGACTCATACGCTGTCAGTGGTTTTCATGTTTTAAAAGATGTAAATGATTAATGGCTGTAGAACATAAGGGGCCTGTAATCAAGACTCCCAAACAGGTCTCAAATGAATGAGAACAGTATGGGAACAATTTGTGCCTGGGAAAAATTCCCAAATAATTGTAAGACTTGGCTGAATACAATTGTTTTCAAGTGCCCTAAGGAATATATTGATAGCAGATTAGTTAGGATCCTGTTTGCACCATTAATAAAGTGAAGAATGTTATTGTCTTGCTCAAGCAGGTTAAAAGTCTGTCTATTTTTAGCAGCACAACATATTTATCTTCCTCAATTGGACCACCCTTGCTAAAACTGGGGCCAAAACCTACCTCATTAGCTGGCTAAGACATTGCATGGTTATTTTAAAACATCCAAAAATGAGGGGGCAAAGAAAAAAAGGGAATCTGATGTTTTCTGCAGGAGATCAATAATCACAGAATGAGGGAAAGATCACACAATTACAGTAACAAATAACCGTAGTTTCAACATTTTCACAACATTTTTGCTTTTATAATAAACAGGTTTTTACAGTTTTAGGGCACAACAAGTGGTTCAAAAGTAGCTGGAATTAATGTAGGCCCAATCATTTAAGGGCAGTTTTCCAATTAACTTAAAACAACTTTTCTGGTGCTCCAAAATGTAATATGTTGCTCTTGTTTTTTTGTTTGGAACCTACTTAAAAATCTTAATTTAGAGCCCTGCTCCCAGCTATAAGTTACGCCTACCTTTTCTGCTCTTTTTTGTTTGGAACTGGTTTGACTTTGCGACGCCACATCCCATGGTTATTCCTGTCAGGCAAACACAAAGAATTACAATTTATTGGATGTGGGCCATGACCAAACCCTTAACGACTAAAACAGATACGAGGAAAACACTCAGTACATGTCTAGCACACTGAAAGCCATGAGAGCAAAGCACTGGGTGATGAAAACACTGAATACATTTATCTTTCGTCTCTCCGTCTGTGTCAATGACTGGCCAGAATCCAACAATAGAGACTGGTTTTAATCATGGGTGTGACTATGGATCTCCATCCGTTTGTAAGTGTCTGATTAGGTACCAGATCTGTACAAAAACCACAATATCTCATTACTCACTCGCCCTGAATTTATAGAATAAAAGTGAATGGCCCAGCTGGGGCACTACAGTTGGCAACTGAAGTTTGTGCTTTACATGTAATAATAATAATAATAATAATAATGTAATAATAATAATATATAATAATAATATATTGCATATGTAAAACTCTTTTCATTATCAAGGAATAATCTCAAAGTGCATAATAACTAATAAAACACAATACATGTCATATCACTCTGAGAAAACCTTATCCTGAAGAACAGCTGTCCTGATTGTGATTGAACTTAGTTGAATTGTACAGTTTATTTTGCCATAGAGATACGACATTATGCAATGACACTCAGGGGATTAAGGTAGTGCTATCGCTTCAAATCCTGACATTTGAGCCAAAGTGTACTTCAGTTATTCTTACTATTGGGTATAATTTCGGTGCCCAGGAAAATATAATTTCCTATTTACCATAAAATAGAGTAACATTTATTTCAAAAGTATGTTAGGGGTCCTTTAAAAACACAAAAATATTGAGATTGATAAGAAATTCTGTGCATTTTGAACTCTTTCTTCAGTGGACGTAAGCCACTGCACAATGACCTCAGGTGTGATTCAAAGCCTATGAGACAGAGGTGGGGGACTCGAGTCACATGACTTGACTGAGTCTGACTCGAGTCACAATTTTCAGGACTTGTGACTTGCTTGATTAAAGTATGAAAATGACTTGACTTGACTTTGACTTGAGAACAAGTTGCTTGAGACTTGACTTGACTTGAAGTAGAAGACTCCACAATGACTTGAACTTATAATAAACAAACAGCAATAAAATAATTCTATATGTTGTGACATCAGCACTACTAATCAGCGTATGTGCCTTTAACGCTGCACAATTCAAACCGCGCCAAACATGGCAGACAGTAACGTTAGTCGAGCTCCAAGGACTTTAAACTGGACCGTGTGAATAAAAAAATATTTGCCCGATGCAAAATACGCAACAACGTCAAATTTCATTCATCATTTTAAGAACAACAAGGAAAGGTAAGAAAGTAATCTCTTTATATTCAGTTTCACTAAGATCTATAACGATTAAGTTACTAATGTAATAAATTAATCTTTTGTTTGTCAGAATTTGGCCTTGGTTGCATTTTATGTTTTTTTTTTTTCTTGTTAGAAATGTGACCATTATCATTACTGAATACGTCTGGTAAATAGATGTAAGGGAATTTGACTATAACAGTGGCATAGCCTGAATTTTAATGTTGATGGGCATCTTAAAATGAGCGGGCATGTGTATTATTACACGTAGGCTGTAATGTCTGTATTAAATGTGCGCATTTTCAAGTGTTTGTGGACTGCGTGTGGAAACTTAAAAGCATTGTGCTTACACCATAACAGATAACTTTACTGCATGAAAGGCTAACATGGAGGCGCCGATGTGATTACTAGCACCTAAACATTTCGAATAGTTTTTTTTTTTTACTCATACAGACAAGAATAATTACAGCGTAATTACATATTAGACAGTTTTTCAGTCACAATAATTAGTTTATAAGGTTTTTATTATTAGCCCTTATTACATGGATTGGCTGAATTCCAGTGCAGAATGCGTGTTATTTCTTGATAACAGACCGTTGCCATGAAAAACAGCGCGTTGCTATGGACGCAGCAGGATTCTAATATTTTGTGTCAAATTATTGATTTATTTGGTAGGTAGCCATGTAATAAGCGGGATAAGGTATAGCGAGGTGGTTGTTATAGCGAATACAACCCCTTCAGGCTGATTCAAGATCCCTCCGCTTCGTCCCCCCAAAAAATTGTACAGCGGAAGAGAAAAATGTTTGATTTTGAAATCGAGCTTCGTACCGAGCGCACGTCAGAAACAGAGGACAGTGTGTGTGTGTGTGTGTTCATCTCTTTAGTACTGTGACTTGACTCGACTTGACTTGAAACTTATAAGGACTCGACTTGACTTGCTTAGGGTGAACCCTTGACTTGACTTGACTTGCTTGATTTATCTGAACTGTGACTTGAGACTTGACTCGAGACTTGATGGTTAAGACTTGAGACTTGCTTGGACTTGACCATGTGTGACTTGTCCCCATCTCTGCTATGAGATATGTATGTAGTTGTAGTTAGAATGTCCCTCACCAAACGCTTTGTCCCATGAACATTGTATTTATTATTAAAACCTATTATGTGTTTTATATGTGTCCCTGAAATTTTACATTCTGTAAGTTTTTTTTCTATACTTTTTAAAATGACCTTCCACAATTACATCACATTTTAGGTGTCAGCATTTTGGGGCAAAAGAAACATCTCAAATAAAATGTTTAATCTAAATTGTATCTATTTTTCAATGTTTCATTATGTTACTTTGTATGTCTCGCTCATACATCTCCCCCTTGTTTGGCCAAAATATATAGAAAATAAGTACATTTTCATAATTATAAAATATGCTTGATAGAGATCTTCCAATATTTTTCAAATTGTCATCACATGTACTAGCGTAATCTTGTTCAGTCAGCTATTGCAAATTGTCCACCTGTTAGTTTCCACCCTGTTAGGAATATGCACCTGAAAAATTAATCACTAATGTCAGTATGATTGGCTACTTACATAGTACATTGACATTTTATGCATATTTAGACAATTTTAAGACATTTAAATATTAAATTACAATTATTGTTTTGGCTTTCCACCCGGTTATGTTACCTTCCACCCTATTAGGTTGGTATTTTGAAATCATAATTTAACAATACCATTACAAGCTATGCATGGTTTTGTGTTCACTCTTTTCACTAAGCACATAAGAAATATTAAAAAGAAAATGCTAAAATGGTGAGGTTCAAATGACTCCACATAGTAGGATTTGATACACTGCCGATTTTGCAGGTCTTCTTACTTACAAAGCATGTAGAGGTCTGTAATTTTTATCTTAGGTGCTCTTCAACCGGAGTGATGCAATCTAAAACAAAAATCCAGAAAATCACATTGTATGATTTTTAAGTAATTAATTTGCATTTTTTTACATGACATAAGTATTTGATACATCAGAAAAGCAGAACTTAATATTTGGTACAGAAACCTTTATTTGCAATTACAGAGATCATACTTTTCCTGTAGTTCTTGACCAGGTTTGCACACACTGGAGCAGGGATTTTGGCCCACTCCTCCATACAGACCTTCTCCAGATCCTTCAGGTTTCGGGGCTGTCGCTGGGCAATATGGACTTTCAGCTCCCTCCAAAGATTTTCTATTGGGTTCATGTCTGGAGACTGTCTAGGCCATTTCAGGACCTTGAGATGCCTCTTACAGAGCCACTCCTTAGTTGCCCTGGCTGTGTGTTTCGGGTCGTTGTCATGCTGGAAGACCCAGCCACGACCCATCTTAAATGCTCTACCTGAAGGAAGGAGGTTGTAGCCCAAGATCTCACAATACATGGCCCCATCCTCCCTCCCCTCAATAAGGTGCAGTCGTCCTGTCCCCGTTCCAGAAAAGCATCCCCAAAGAATGATGTTTCCACCTCCATGCTTCACAGTTGGGATGATATTCTTGGGGTTGTACTCATCCTTCTTCTTCCTCCAAACACGACGAGTGGAGTTTAGACCAAAAAGCTCTATTTTTGTCTCATCAGACCACATGACCTTCTCCCATTTCTCCTCTGGATCATCCAGATGGAATTGGCAAACATCAGATGGGCCTGGACATGCGCTGACTTGACCAGGGGGACCTTGCGTGCGCTGCAGGATTTTAATCCATGACGGCGTAGTGTGTTACTAATGGTTTTCTTTGAGACTGTGGTCCCAGCTCTCTTCAGGTCATTGACCAGGTCCTGCCATGTAGTTCTAGGCTGATCCCTCATCATGATCATTGATGCCCCACGAGGTGAGATCTTGCATGGAGCTTGAGCATCATCTTGAACTTCTTCCATTTTCTAATAATTGTGCCAACAGTTATTGCCTTCTCACCAAGCTGCTTGCCTATTGTCCGGTAGCCCATCCCAGCCTTGTGCAGGTCTACAATTTTTTCCCTGATGTCCTTACACAGCTCTCTGGTCTGTGATAGCAGGAATTCTTACTGGTTGGTAGGTGATCAAATACTTATGTCATGCAATAAAATGCAGATTAACTATTTAAAAATCATACAATGGGATTTTCTGGATTTCCGTCACTCACAGTTGAAGTGTACCTATGATAAAAATTATAGACTTCTACATGCTTTGTTAGTAGGAAAACCTGCAAAATCGGAAGTGTATCAAATACTTGTTCTCCCCAGTGTATACAACAGCGTCTCCCACATAAAGAACACTGCAGTTCAGAGTGGGACAGTATAAGAGTTTGTAGGAAACTACAAAACCGTGCAGTCAAATAATACACATTGTAGTATCCATTCACCAGTATGCAATGGTCAAATCCAGAAAAAACACTAAAATGATATCTATAGAATACATTTGGCAAAAACCATAACAGGAAATACTATATTTTAATACAGTGAATCCTAGTACACATTGATGAGTATTTGATTGTATTCAATCAAAATAACATGAGAGAATTATTTCTGATGACAAACATCTTACCTCCCATTATCATTTGAGATATTCTCAGTTTTATTCTGCAGGTTCTTTTTCTTCTTTTCCCCGTTTTTTCATTCGGGAAACACAAAAATGGTAAGAGACCACCTCATCTTAAAGGGCCAATCTGCAGTTAAAACAATGACAAAGCGGGTATCCCGCAACTGTTTGGTTAAAATAAGCTTATATTTCAGGTCCTGATAGGACATGACAGTTGAGCTAAAGTCATGAAACATTTATAACTCCTATTCTGCAAGATGCAATTATTATATACAGCACAATCAATTTAAAAAGTCAAAACATGTAGCAATCGCAAATTGCCCCTTTAACATTGCCATTTATGAAATAAGAAATGCTATAAGAAACAACTCACCTAGTGGGTGTACTTTGTCACAAAGTTCCCAAATGTTTGCTTTTAGTATGTATTCCAGGAGCATTTGGTCCTCCACATTTCTCTAATATGAACACATCAAATCAAGGTTTGAGATCAGCCATACTAGTGAGTTGCACAATATCATTCCACTTGACATCATATGTGCTGCCATTCCATGTGTAACTATCTTACTGCCCTCCTGTTCTCTGGTAGGACTTGTTTGGCATCATGGCTTAATAAAGGCAATAAGCCACAAGTGGATTATGCTGGCTAATGACTTGACGTGGCTAGCCTGATCTTTTTATAGGAGGACGGCATACTGGAACTTCTAAAGGGCAACATGTGAATCCTTTACTTACCCAACACTTTATCCACCACTCACTGATGTTTTCAAATATCAACTATAACTGATCCAATAATGTTATAATCGATTTTAAACGTGTAAACATTTCTGTTGTCATTTGTTTCTTGACAAGAAATTATATATCCATTGTTTAGCTGAAATTAATGTTTGTTTACTGTGTATTCATCTGAATGCATCTTAAAGGTATACTTTAACAAATTACTATCTTTTGGGGTTTTGTAAAGTCCATTGATAATGCAATACAAAAGGGTAGGGTCAGCAGTCTTGTTCACCAGGCTGCAAATGGATGGCCAACAGCCAAGAGGCCAGTGGCCGATTTGAAACTTAGGATCGAGTCTTAAGAGCAAAGGTTATAAATAGTGTTATAAGACATGAATTACATCACAATATGGACAAGGATTCCCCTCTGGTGAGTGCTTCTAAGGAAATCAAATGTTTTTTTATTTCTCCAGCTTTTCATACACATTCTTTGTTTTTGTTTTCTTATGAGAATTTCACTTCTTGGGGTTTGTCCCAACACAGAGTCACGCCAAAATGACTTTAATAATTTCCTTCACCATCAATGTTTAATCAAAGTATCCATCTTTCAAACAGACACAGAAATGAACATTTCCACTCTCAGAATCGGCCCTCTCCTCACTGTGGAAGAAGGTGTGAGCTCTCATTACTTAGTGACATTAACAGTAGCTCAACACAAGAGACATTTGATTTTTAATAAAAGGTTTGTTATTTTTAAAATGTTATTTGTAATTGTATACATTGGTCAGTGTAGTATATTGCATTAATTAATCAAACTTAAAAGGCCTTTATTGCTTAATATTAATCATGACCATACTCTAAAATATATGATTAATAAAAGCTGTCACCCATGTACTCACAAACAGTACACATTTATGTCACATAGAAAGCAGAAAATGCCTGCTTTTATAGCACCCCCCCCCCCACACACACACACACACACTTTTCTTTTAAACCCTAAACACCCCCTGACAAGATTCTCAACTCAGTTTGAGCTTTGTTTTATCCACAACGAATTTGCTTCCTTCGCAGGTCACTGCTGTAAGTTCAGCAACCATCAGCATCACCACATGAAAACATCTTCCCATGGTGATGCCTGGTCTGCCCATTTTGGCCAATTCTCTGGTTCACAACTCAGCTTCATTCATTGCCATGGCAGCCCTGGAAACCCAGGAACAGTAACAAATTAATTACAGTAGATCTGATTCAATGACAAAAATTCACAATGCAAAGTATTCACTTGTCCATCGTTTACTGCATTTGGACACAACCGTGAGCCAATGATGAAAGATGTTTTATTACCTTTGGTCGGACCATGTTGTTGTATTTTTCAGGGCTGGCTGCACTCATTGTTGTGGTATAAACAGTAATACTATGAAACAAGAGGCAAGGTTTTTATCTCAGACAAAACTATATCCACTTACAGCTAAATGACACAAACAGCACATTTAATGCAAGCAGGGGAAGACGGAAACCTTAAATCCCAGTGCAACTTAAGTGCAACCAATTCCTCAGTGAGAATACACTTGGGGTTATTCAGGAACTTTATTGACAGAGTCCTATTGACTTGATCGCATGAGGCAAAGGGAAGTGAAAGCATTGTCCTATTCCTAATAACGCCATTCTCGTCATGTGGTTTGCAGTTATATGATTCATATTTTGGAAGAGAGAAGTGAGAATATCTGTTCAGTTCATAATGAACGACTTTACATCTGTTGCATTAGTCTCCTTTTGTGGTTTTCCTGTAGAAAAGTGGAAATGTTTCTGAGGAATAGGCAGGTGTCCCATCTATCTTGTCCCATGTAAAGATGTTTGCTCCTATTTTATTTATTTTGATCAAAACTAACATCTCAGGGCCCTGTTGGTAACAAGACACATAATCCTGCCTGACCACATTGCTTGAAAAAAACATTGTATTCACTCCAAATTCCTGGCCATTCTGTCAAAGTGAGAAGTATGAAGCAGTCTTCTAAAACCTAGCCCTGGGATAGACATATTTTTGGCCTTGTCTGTGGCTCTGTCTATCGTCTAACATTTAGAAAGACCCATAAGCGTCTCTGCAAATCACGTTGTGTGTATATATTTATTCTTAGTATGCTCTCTAAATATAGTAGGCTGGTAGCAGCATGTCCCCACTCAATTATATCTTAGGAATTTCTCCCTCTTTTGATCTTTCTTGACCACTGCTCAGATTAAATTAACCTGACAATGTTCATATTAGTAAACTATTTTGCTTGTGGCCTATGCTTTGTAGATGAATTCATGATTTAAGCATGATTTCAGAAAGTCCATGGCTGGTTCTGTAAAGTTCCATCTATGGTCAACCATTCCTTTAGGCAGTTATCATTGTTTTACAGTGACCTTGTCTTTTGTTTATCCAGCCCGGTTCTCTGAACTGCCATTCCCATTGAAACGGCTTCACCCACCTGTGCTTCACCCACCTGGGCCACTAAGTGTGTACTCTGAACAGCACAAGCATTGTTATTGTGTACTTTATGATGCTACGCTTTTTACTACCCTTTAAATGTTTTGAAACTAGAAATATGAGTAAAAGAACATCACTAAAATAAACATCCTGCTTGTTTCCTCTAGGCCACACGCCATGTTTATTTTTGCATTGTTTGTTCCTAGAACCATTGGGTTTTTATTTTGGCTGCTTCCCAGACAATGGAGAGACCCGGGCTACTTATTAGACCCAGCAGATCAGAACAATGAGGAGGAAACGTTAAGGGAGGAATTCAACAGAAGGCAGGCAACAAGCATTAGTGCAGGTGAGCTGCATTTAGCCCATGTTATGTAAACAGAATATAGAGAATAAATACATGAACAGGATGTTATCTTTAGCTACAGGTATTCTTATTCGCTAAAGATCTGAGAAAAGACCTGCAGCTGCCATGTTGTCAGCAAGACAATTACACATTGTGTGTATTCGGTTCAACAATGTGTTAATTGGCTCAATCGTCAGTAACAATTTTTTTGACACGTTGGAGTACATTCAGGAGAACAGGATGTAGACAAATCTTCATTCTTACCTGTTACATACTGGATAAACTGACAGAACCTGGCAGACAAATTTACAGAAGACATAAACCATTCATGGAACAATGCCATTATATTTCTGCAATTGCTACAACAACAACTTTCAAGACAATGATATAGTATCACATAGCCAAATGTTTTTTCCTTTTCAATCAAAAGACTGAAAACACCACAAAACAATACATTATCAGCCATCTACTTGCCTTATACAAGGTGTCCATATTGATATTATCTTGTCCAGTTGCATTTAATGCTTTGTTGGCTGTATCTCTGGAAGACAGATTTAATATTTTTTAAAGTCATGAAGCCAGACATTCACATAAGTTAAAATGTAATAGTGTTCATGTAAAGAAGAGAGAACGACTCACCTGCGTACGTCCTTAGCAGCAGGGGTCACCCAATGATCAAAGTTGGTCTCCACTCGGAACCACCTTCAGTAGGAAAGAACACAGGTCAAATCCTAGGGTCCTTATATCTTATTCTAAAAGCCCAACCTGCCTACCTGATTATAACAATATTCAAGTAAAACCAATTGGTTCATTTCCCAGACAAATTATACAAAATAAAAAAACTTTTTAAGTGAACACAATTTATAATTTAAACTAACTTTGTTCAGATCCAACCAAACACATTCCAAATCATGTAAAGGTTTTTACGTCCACTGACATCAAATCAAATTATTCTAATTACAGCTTAGTAAAGTCAACTGTTAATGTAGCATTTCCTTTGAGGGTTTGTTGGTTGTATACTGCAGAGATCAGTCACAGTCTACGGTGATATTACTGAAAGGTCTAGATCAGGAGAGTGATACATAAAAGAAGACTATGCATTCAATGTATGTGCATGTATTATAGTAAAAAAATAAAACAATCCTACCCTCCATTCAATGGGTCCAGAGGCCAGATGTCAGCCGGGCCATTCCTGTTCCTGGTGACTACAACGCCTTCCCCAGGCTTAACCCCAGCAACAATGTAGTACACACTAGTAATGAGGGGGATCTTAGCCAGTCGCAACACAGCATCCTGAAAATTGGCTCCTTCCTCCAAAGTCTGAAGGACAACCAATAAGAAATGAGCCAGGACAGCGTTTCAGGGTAAACAGCGTTTTGTAGTTTGTGTGTGGTTAATAAAAGATGAGCCATGACAGCGTTTCAGGGGAACCACGTTTCGTAGTTTGTGTGTGGTTAATAAAAGATGAGCCAGGACAGCGTTTCGTAGTTTGTGTGTGGTTAATAAAAGATGAGACAGGACAGCGTTTCAGGGGAAACAGCGTTTTGTTGTTTGTGTGTGGTTAATAAAAGTTGAGCCACGACAGCATTTCAGGGGAACCACGTTTCGTAGTTTGTGTGTGGTTAATAAAAGATGAGCCACGACACTGTTTCAGTGGAACCACGTTTGGTAGTTTGTGTGTGGTTAATAAAAGATGAGCCAGGACAACGTTTCAGGGGAACCACGTTTCGTAGTTTGTGTGTGGTTAATAAAAGATGAGCCACGACACTGTTTCAGTGGAACCACGTTTGGTAGTTTGTGTGTGGTTAATAAAGGGTTTGGGATTTTTGGGCCGTAGATGACTCACCTCTCTTAGTAGCCAGCTGACTGGAGAGCTTTTGAGCAGAAAAGCCGATACCCAGTTCTTCCACCAATCCCACAAGTGGTCTTTACCTGATAATGACAACTTAAAATTAACTGATTTACGTCTGAATGAATGGCCCCAGGAAAATTAGACAAAGTGAATTGTTACCTCGCTGGTCACCAGAGATGGTGAACTTATTTGGACTCTGTCCAGTCCATAGCCCAACATAGCCAGCAAATGATGTACCACGATAAGCCACCTGGAAACATTGAAAAAATACAAAATCATCCAAACACATTTATACTTCCGGGAATTTCTCAACAATATATCCTGATTAATCACTTTGTTTTGCAGAAGGAAACCATAGACCTAGAGCTCTATGACATACCGTTCCGTTTTTGACAAAGAGAATATTGATGGTAAGATTCCTGAGAACGTCATGTGGGTAATCAAGGTTTCTGCCATGGTACAACCTTCCACTTGTGTCCTGTGCTACAATACTAGTGCAAAACCTACAGACACAACAGGATAGTGTCCAGTCATGTAAAGGATGGAGAATTCTTACACATTCATTCACTTTTTTCCTAACTGAAAACAAGACACAGTGACGACTTTCCAGTTTCAGCCCAGAATTGAGGCTGATCAGTTCATACGTACGCAGATATTTCATAGGCAAAGTTGAGAAGGATGATGTCTGTTAGGCTGCCTCCAAAATGCGAGGCCAGTCCTCGGATTTCCCCTGCATAGGGAGGAGGTAAGTACTTTTCCAAAGCTTCCACAACTGGAGCTACCGCATGATGCACCCACTTTGGAACTGTTGTGCTGGAACAACAAATATTGAACAGGTGTTATATCAATTCAAAACCATCAACAAGCATAAGGGCACTTACATATGAAAAGAATCAAGGTAGAGAACATAATCTGAAACAGTATATATCACAACATTTGGGTGGAATGAGCTCTGGCGGTCATAGCTGCTTCTCCATCATTCTCCCCATGTTGTCCCTCTCCTTCCTGGGATCCTGTCTCGCTGGGAGCAAAACAGCAATGTTGTCCACGCTCTGCCCTCTGTTAATGCCTCCTATCCAGCTCCACATACACCTCTCAATCCATGGCCTTTGGAACCTTCTGTTTTGGCTCTTCCCCCTACATGCTAATCAGGATCCCGCTTACTCTCCATTGACAAGGCCCCGATGAGTTACAGCTGGGAAGTGGCAGGGTTGGCCCTGCTGGCTCATCAAAGGTTGCCAACCAGCTTTGCGTAAGTGGCTTTGTTGTAACGCCCAGGGCACGTTTGCACCAGAATGGCTAACAATTGGTAACACATTGTAAGAAGTTAATGTTTCATATAGGATCTGTCTCTATCATTGTGAAAGCTTTCGCCAGTCTATCTAAATTATGTTCAGTATAAGCCTAGAATAACATGTTCCAATTGAAACAGTTATGTGGTTTTCATTACTGTCAGATATGAAACCACATGCTTCCTACCTACCTAACGCTCAGAGACAGTACAACCTTTGAGCAATAACAGAACAGGGTCCTTGAACGCAGCCCAGATGCTGTCCATAAACGCAGCTCGGCTGCCACCCCTTGACATGGCACACCTGCCCCAATCAGGCCTCGTCAGGGAGAGATAAATGGGCCCGTGGGAAAGCAGAAGTAGTGAAATGTGGTCACATCAATTATTTTACAGAGATTTTCCCATCGTTGTGTTAGCAAACTTTGCTTCTGGTTGGTTCTTTGGGTAAATGTGATTTAGGAAAAGCTAGGTAGGAACTCTCAATGTTGTATTTGTGCACAGTGTTATACTTTGTAATAAATAGTTCTTGTTTGGCATAATTTCCCATTAATTAGTCAATACGCATTCTCATTGTGTGTCAAGATTGCCTTGTTTAAAAGCGTTTGCAGAAACCGAAAAATTGCTCAGATTTTTTGATATGTAGTAACAAATTAAAACGTGTTCTCAAGAAACCACCAAAACAATCATATATATAGTAAGTACACATCAACTGCCTTCATATATATATATATATATATATATATATATATATATATATATATATATACACACAAACTGGGAACCGATTTAAAAGATATATATATCAGCAAAATTACATTATTTTTGAGAGATGCATGACTTGAGTAAATGAGGCCAGTAGAACTTCTGGAGATAGAAATTCAAGAGCTTACTCGATTACTTCAGCAGCTGCTTTTTTCAAGTAGTCGGCATCGTACACTGTCAAAAGCGGTGCCCATCGCACTTCTGGAGGTTCATTCAAGTTAATGTTGACTGAAGGTGGAGCGAAGCCTATCTGGCATGCCATTAAAGGACAGAGCAGGACCAAAGCTGAAAACGTCGTGCCTCTTTCAAGGCTTTGGAAGTTGGTCATTTTCGTGCGATCCAAATTAATTGGGTCGAAACATTGTAGCAAGCTAATTACTCCAAAATGTCCCTTAGGGAAAAAGCAGACCAACTTCTCGGTTCTCTAGTAGTAAACAGATCACCTGACCACGGTGTCTATGCGGATTTGAGAATTCAGTCCAGTTTCAGTAAAACTATTTATGATGCAGTAAAACAGTTCTGTAATAAATGAAAAACAAGTAACTCTACATATCGACGCTGTATTCTGTGATGTCCCGATTTGACGCCATGCCTTTACATTTAGATTATGTTAGCTTTAGTGAACTGCTCAGTGATAAATGGAAAGCTCATTTTAACAAAGTCTGCAAACGGACATACGCCATTTTGAAGTAGTCAACTGGTTGGGACTTCTGGAGAAAAGAAGGATCACATGATATCACCCGGGTCATTAACCTATGAATTATACTCAGCTATGGTCAAAACACAAACCACAAACTTTCACGGTCTTAAATGCAACCCAAGACGCATATTTCCTCTGGGGGCGTACAACCACGCGAATGCCTGGCCAACAAGAAAAAACTCAGCTGTGATTTGTCAACAAAAAAAACAGCAAGCATGGCAGCATTTTCATAGATTGTAATTCCTGCCAAGGGAAAATTAAGTCTGGGATATTATGTTAACAATGTTGTTTGTGCTCTACCGGTTTCACTTTCCTTCATGGCAACGGTTCACAAATCTTGTTCCTTTGCACGTTGTAGTATTTTGCCTAACAAATATGTGAGTTTCTCAATGATTGGATTAATTTCAAATTCTTTGTGGGTCTTGTGGTCAAACATCAGCATAGTCGTTTTAGTTTTTATCAGCCTATTATAACTGGACAACAGGTCTACTGTAGTTAGACAAGGCTATTGTGGACATGATGGAAGAGCTGTCCAGATATTAATTATTTCATAAAGAAAAGCAATGACTAAAATTATAAACTAAAATGACAGGTGTTTAGTCACAATTCATATAAAAATATATTTCTCTCTTCCCTTCTATTATGTCTACAGTTTTAGTATGAGTTAGTTTTAGTACATAGCCATGGTTTTGTGTTTGTTACACTGTCTGTTACACTGGTCAGGTATTCTATGTACTCTCTGTTAAAGGCATGGTGGCATTGAACTTTGTTTCTTGTTAATTCCTTCAAGTGTGTCCAATGGTTTTCTTTTTGTTTTCTCATCATTTGTTTGGGTCTGACTGTTGCTGTCCTGGCTGTTTTAGTCTCTGTAGTCAGGCTGTTATAACTAAAATATTTAGCTGGCCTCTCTCTAGTCAGGGTGTAATAACTGGTATGTAGCTGGTCTCACTCTTTAATTAGGGTGTTATAACTGGTTTGTAGCTGGTTTTGCTCTTTAATTAGGGTGTTATAACTGGTCTGTCGCTGATCTCGGTCTGTAATTCTCCTTATTGCTGCTATCCCAGCATTTTAGTTGCACACGCACCTTTAATTTGCCTTCTTGCACATTTAGAATTGTTATTTGTACTTGTATTCGCCTTCATTGCACATCTCATTGAAACAAACGTTATACTTAATACTTGTAAATACTTGTGTAAGTACACTTGCTGCCCTCTTCTATTTGCACTTCTGGCTAGATACTAACTGCATTTCGTTGAACTGTACTTGTACTGTTCAATGACAATAAAGTTTCACCTAATCTTAATTAGGGTGTTAGAACTGGTCTCTTATTGGTCTATTGAGTCAGGGTGCCTATCTTTGGCCAATTGTTAAATGAGAAGATATGTATTGTCATTAGTATTTACAATCCTTAGTATGTTAGATTCATTGTATTCAAATAATAAATAATTGTTTTCGTATATTTTCAAATAATAAATAATCATATATATTTTCCGAGGAATATTTTACTGACAATGCTTCAAAAAATAATTTATCCTTTAGCACAAATAGTGACATGACAAATAAACCCACAACAGGAGTCAAAACAGTGAGCTCAGTCGTACAATGACACATCAGCCAACATAAACAGACTGGATTAACTTGGATCAAAAAACAACACATTTAAAGTTAGTATGTCCATATGAGAATAACCAAAACAGACACATTGTGGAATGAAAGGATTAAGACTCCTGCTCTCTCTGTATTATACAGGATCTACCAAGAGAGGAGAGGAAAGAGTCTATAAAAAACCTGATATTGACTGTGACAGGCCATGTCTAATTCTAGTCTGAAACTCTATTTATAAAATCAAGACACAAGTTTATATTTTTGATTGATGTTTGCCAAACAGAACCAGCAAAGTGAAACGTTTGAGGCGATCTTTCACAACATACGCAAACATTTTTATATCTCAAATAAAATAAAATTTATAATAAAATTGAAGAGAAAAGGTAATGATGAAGTAGCAGTTTTTCTCAACTCTTGAATATTGATTCATTTTTCAGCAATGTCTCTGTCCAATACTGTCACAAATTAATGAACAAACACCAATAACAAGGATTAAGGTTTGGAGCATTCCCTATATGCAGTACACACTGTGCTTTATGAAGGGATTGTAAGAGAAAAAGGGATATGGATGTTTTGGGGGCACTCTAGTTAAATCTTCTGTTCCTATTTATTATCATGAATTATGGAAGCGTGCTGCTCCAACTATCCACTCAGAAGTTTAATGTCAAGCTTAGGAGTCTTGTCACTTTTCATGGAAAGGAAGGTCAACTCATTTCTGTGCAGAACACATCATGTCATTTTCATCAGTCAGTCAGTATTCTTCTGTTTTCTTGCCTCAGATTGTGCCAAGTCCTTCATACTGACATGCTGATGAAGGTCATACTAGACTCAAAACGACAGGTTCCTCTGGGTCACCTTGTTATTACGTAGTGCCAAGGTAACCATGTCTTAATGACTATCACCCTGTCTTGCACTTCCCCTTTCATAATGAAATGCTGAATCACTGGAACCATTACAGTTTGCCTACTACCGTCACAGATCCATGAAGAATGCCATTTCAATTACCTTCTCTATGGATCAATCCCAGTAAATGTTGTATTCACGGGTTGCACATTGGTTACAATGTATTATCCTTAAAAAACATTTTTACACATTGCAATACATTGACATCAGGGCTTTTATTTTGAAGGTTTTTGTCATTAGCATATGAAAGTGACGCCATTGTTAGTGCTGTTGGCAAGATTCTCTACTACGGTCTTGAGAATAAATAAAAAAACAACTACGGTCTTTCCATTTCCAGTTACTAACGCGTATCCCTGATCATCGCCCTTCAGTAGGCGTCGACGTCTGCGTCCCAAGCTTTTTTACGGTGATTAAAACTAAACTACAATTAGTGAGTCTAACTACTGTCACCGGGAGACGATTCAGTTATACCCGCGCTTGAATTCTAGTAAGGACTAAAATCCATGTAGCGATATACTCGTGTGATTGAACGTATTGTTAGAATCGTATATCCTTACTAACATGTTATGATCTGTATGCAAAGGCGTGCTTAAAATATAAAACTAAAGCGCGAAATTACATTTGTGGAAGTACAAAATCCCTGTTAAATTTAGGAACTTGTCTTGTGTATTGTTGAAATCAATGTTTACTCCAGCATTTTGACAGTTTAATTTCACAAACAGGAAAAGCTAAATGAAACGCCTTGGAGGAGTGTTAATCGGACAAGTATAACCAGTATTAACAACAGGAAGTAAAGAAAACCTTAAATTAGTTTCCTTCCCGTTTTCAAGTTTTAAGATTCTATTTTCTCTTACATGCTACGGGACCCAACGGAGCCAGGCCAGCTGGTTTTGTCCCGAACTCGGTTCGGCTTTTTTAACGATTTATAACAATAATAATGGTAAACTAGCGCATCTTTTCTCTCCTCTGCTCTGTGAGCTTACGAAGCATTGTATACAGAGGCATGGTAACAGATGTTTTGCTGTCGGTAGGGCTAAAGCTGCTATATTCCATGAGTTATAAACTTATTTGTTACTGCTATTAAAAAGATGTAACGAAATCCAACATTTTGAAAAATGTGTCTTTAGATGTGACATACATTTAGCCTACATGTACTAATGATATAGTGATGCAATTTGGGATGAATATCTAAACATTATAGAAAATGAAACTTTTCCAAGGGAAACTTTAAAATATTAGCTAAAAATCCATAGGCTACTTATTATTTTGTGAAAAATCCAAGTTGCGACTATTAGATAGTCTCATATAGAATATACTGATGCGATTTGGGATGAATATCTCCACATTTTATTCCAAGTAATACAGTATCATTAAAAGCCATCATTCTGAGGATGGCACTTTTACCCCTGTCTGTATGTATTCCACTCAACATTATGTAGATATGCTAGCCCAGGCCACTGCAGTCGATAGAGCAAAGACAGATTGATCTGGACTTTGGAATAGTTGAGTATGTGAATGTATGACACAGTTGATGCAACCTATTAAAATAGTAACTTGAAAAGCTGAGAAAAAGATTTGCAAAGAATGGGTCACATAATATAGTCTATGTCTAAGATATACTATTGCCTGTAAAGTTGTACCTTGTCCTGTTGTAAATGTGAATAAATATCTTAGGGACATGACCTGTAATCATGTGGGAATTCTGCTTACAGCAAACATCCTACGACAAAAAGTGTAATGTATTAGTCCTTTATTGTGCAAATGTTACACTGTCATTGACTTCATGACTTTCCGTGACTTAATAATAATAATAATAAATAAAGAATGTTTATTTTGCAGGAGTATTACGATGAAGATAGCTGTGCTAGGTGCCACTGGACAGACTGGACAGTATCTGGTGACCCAGGCACTTAATCAGGGACACTCTGTCACTGCCATCGTCAGAAACCCAGGAAAATTGACAGTTCAACACGAGAAATTAAAGGTCAATAATGCTACGTCTTGTATGACCACCAACCGCCTGGTTTCAACAGATTCTCTGCAGCTGCACTGTTTGTTTCAGATGTTTTTCATTGAACACATAGGCTAAGGGAACAGAACTAGTTCTATATATCGATAGTTTTTCAGTTTTTTAAATAAAGACAGAATATATAATTAATATGCGGTATTGTTTTTGACATACTATATACTTTATGTACTGAACTTTACCACTGGGCTGAGCCTAACATCAAGTTGCTATTCTTGTCTATTCTGTCAGGTGGTTGAGGGTAATATTTTCTCAGAAGACAGCCTAAAACCTTACTTCCAAGGACAAGATGCAATTATATCTTGCCTGGGTTTCCCTCCATCCTATATCACTGGGGTTACTGGCTACACCTTGTCTATGAGGGCTGTGGTAAATGCTATGAGGCAGGCCCAAGTTAACCGGGTAATCACAATGACTTCATGGTACACTGACCGTAAGTAAAACTGGGCAGATTACCTTTGAGAACATGTTAAGAATGTGTTCTCAGACAATTAACCTGGTAAATTTAACAATTTGCCTCAATCCACCTAGTGATGCATAAGACGTCACTAGCCTGGTAAAATCAGGATTAAAAAAATGAGTTTTGTCATTTAGCAAGAATATTCCCTTATTATCTTCACATTTTTACCCCTGTAGCTACCTCTGTTACACAGTCATCTTATTTCATCCGCTTCGTTTTGCTGCCATTGATCAGAAGTGTCCTTACCAACATGTTTGAGATGGAGCACTTTCTGAAGGAGACACAAGATGTGATCTGGACTATTGTCAGGCCACCAGGACTGAAGAATCTACCTGCCACAGGTACTGCAATACAGATGTCTAGTTCATTTATAGTGCATTCTGAAAGATGGTTATAAAAGGCTTTAGTTTTTCTATGTTTACAGAATTTATCTGGTCACACATTATATAATAAATATGTTTATTTGTAAAATACATTGATGTATTCTCTGCACTGATGGACTGGAAAACGTTCCAGTTCAGAAGTGACTCCCTCAAATATCAGTTATGTATATTCATATCTTCAGTTCAAAGTTAGCATATAATTAAGTAAATTTAGTCAGGCATGAACAACACACTTTAGTTCAAATGGAAGTTTATTAATCAAATTCACTGAAAAACACAGTGTCATTCTAAACAATTAAATTCTTGTGACAGGGCACACAATATCTACGTATTAAGAATGAAATATATAAAGTGAAATATACCAATAATATACATAACAATGTAAACTAGCAGCAGTTTTAAAGAGTGTAGAATGGGGAGTACAAGTATGAACAATATGGGTAGCTGTATTGGGTATTATAAATATAATATGAGTGTCACAGGCCTATGAATGGTACATACAAAACTATATTCTAATGTACATTGAATGTACATGGAAAGACATTTGGAATGTTCATGTGTGGTCAGTATGATAGATCAGGGTTGCTGGTTCAGGAGCCTTATGGCCTGAGGGAAAAACTGTTTGTGAGTTTGGAAGTGTGTCTCCTCAGGAAGTGTAGTTGCTTTTGGGCAGTCTTCACGGTGCCTGGGCCAAGTGAGGTCATCTTTGATGAACACACAGAGGAACTTGAAGTCAGATTCTTTCTCCACTTAAGCTCCATCAATATGTATGGGGGCATGACCCACCCTCTGCCGCTTCCTGAAGTCCATGATCATCTCCTTAGTCTTGCAGGTGTTGAGAGAGAGGTTTTTGTCTTGGCACCATGTTGTCCTGGCACCAGGTTCTTTACCTCCTGTCTGTAAGCGGTCTCAATGATGTTAGAGCTGTGTGTCACCACACAGTTTAATGTGTGAACAGGAAGTACAGGAGGGGACTGAGTGCACAGCCCTGGGGGCTCTCCCCACCTGGCGTCTGCCCATAAGCAAGTCCAGGATCAAATTGCAAAGGGAGGTGTTACGTTCCAGGATCTTGAACTTAGAAGCAAGCTTAGCAGGCACAATAGTGTCTAATGCAGAGCTGTAGTCCACGAACAGCATCTTCATGTATGTGTGTTGCCTTATTCCAGGTGGGAGAGGGCGGTGTGTGTCGTCAGGGCGATGACATCGTCCGTAGATCTATTGGGGCGGTATGCAAAATGAAAGGGGTCCAAGGTGTCAGGAAGGGGGGAGCAGATGTGGGTTCTGACCCGCCAGAGTCCTCAATTCAATTTGCTCAAAAATTTAATTTAGTTCCTCACTAGATTTACTGACTTTTGTAATCAGAAAAACAATAGACATACAGCTCCGGAAAAAACAAGAGATCACTGCACCTTTTTCTTTCCTTTCCAAAAAAGTTGAAAAGGAAAGTAAAAAATGATGGCAAACCGTATGACTCCATTTGTTTTGCTCTTTTCACCAGCCAACGAGTTCCTCACCCATGAGGGCTACTTTGTCCCCAACTCCAGCGGTCTTCCTGTGGGAAATGCTATTGGTAGGGGTGATGTGGCTCGCTTCATGCTCTCCATTCTCAACAGTGACAACTGGTTTAACAAGGCAGTTGCCATCTCAACCAAAAATGAATGAAAAGCCATCAACATTCTTTTTGCTGTAAGTGCTATTTTCTTTATTGGGAAAAGGAAATGTTTGTCTGCTGGTTTCTACTAAATGTATCATTGTTTTAATTCTGTTAGGAACATGGAGAAATGCAGCATTGTTTATTTTATGCTGAATTTGTGTGATGAAATAATTTGAAATGGTTGAGGTCATTGTAGAACTGACATTCACTTTCATGTATTTTGCACAGCTGTGTCCATGGTAACCCTGCTTTGTGATTGTCAGGTTAATGCTCACCACATGGGGGCAGCACCATACATTGTCATTACAGTGAACTTTTGCTATGGAGTAAAGGAGCAGTTTTCTCATTTATTCGTTTTTGTTATTCATTTAATAATCCTCAGATATCATTGATGATTCATTGAGTTAGGGATTGCTTTACCATTTTGTCACAATTGTTAAACATTTTAGCCCAAGTATTTAGTTAGAATTCTGCCTGTACATAGTTGCGTTGCTAACAAAGTTTTCCTGGTGTTTGAGTGAATATCTTTGAAATAATTATTTTAATGACCACTACATAAAATTCTATATAATCTTCATTATAGGGATTTTTAGAGAATGAAAACTTGGGTGTTTAGTGGAATATAAAATTATCTGTTGTTTATTATCACTTTGTGATGCTTGTATGTAAAATCCTCATTAGTTTTTGTGATTGTGCAACATTGTGTAACAAATGAATGTGATTAAATAGAGTACACAAATATACCAAGCTCTTTTTTTTTGAGTAGATCAGAGTTATTCAGTTCTACTCAACGTAATCAGATAGCAACCTTCTCTGTCAGCAGTAGTTGTTTTTTGTTTGAAGGACATTTTCTGTATCAGAATCACTTTGCCTCCCAGTAAGTGGACGTGGTACAGTGTTCCTGACCTATCCATATACATGTACAAGTATGGAGTGAGAACTATTCTTCAGGTGGGTGTTTTTCTCAGAATAAAATATTAAAATAAGTTGTTTTCAGTCAGACCAAGCCATTTATTTGCTGGTGTATACCTTTCACGTTCCAGGAGGTGTGTGTGTGTGTGCCTTCCTTTCATTTGCAGTTCTTGAGGTGTCTTGTATAACGAAAAGCCAAGTATCTATGTATAAGGCACTTCAAAATGTCATGTGCCACATATGTAATGCCTCACAACCTGAGCAGTATCCCACAGCAAACCCTCACATTATGTATGTTCTGAGGTTTTCAGAGATGAAAATGGATGCTGAATAAAGGCCAATAGGCTCAGTGCACAAGCGTATGGACGAACTTCCGCTTTAGCCAGATGTCGGCATATCATTTTCCGGTTTCCTTAAGGCGATCACCCGCGTCTCCCAAAATGTCAGTTTTTAGTAGATGTCTCCAAGACCTGCCTAAAATAAGCATTAGTGATGTCCATTGAATTGTTGATGCCTGCTCTCCTGCTCCAACAAGCAAGCGGAACAAGGGATTCAAACTCTACGTATCGAGTTATCTGCACAACTACGAGGGTAAGTAGTTTACTGTGGTGTGCCGGCTGGTTATCGGCTAAGCTAGTTAGCGACGTGTTCCTTTTTAGTGTAGTATTTGGCAGGACAATAGAACACATAAAAATTCACCCTAGCCTCAAAAACGGCAAAAGAACGCTGGTATTATAGGAAGTAAACATCTGGTCCTATATGGTATTAATTGCGCTTAAACCTGCGTTACTGTCAAGTATATAAAAAAAAAAAACGCCTTTTCTGAGTATTTCTAGTCTAGCGTTTGAAGTCATTGAATGGTGCAAGCCATATTTTATTACAAAGAGGACATTCTCCTGATAAAATGATGCCCCACTTGCACCTTGAAACTTAAATGAGTCACATACATTATATTTCTTTTTTTTTTCCGTACAACAGCATCACTCATCTTGTTGTGAGTTTAGGTGTTTACTAATGCGGATGAGAATTAGTAAGTAAACCGGAAACTGCAATACAGACTTCTAGACAAAAGCGGAAGTTCATCACTACGCTGGTGCCCAGAGCCTATGAAGGCCTCTAACCTACTCTATGGAGTAGTCTATAGGAACTAATGGAATTTAAATTAAATGTATCAAGGACAAAATTACATGGAATTTTTATAACCTTTTCTGTAACCTTCAGAATATTATTATATTACCAGACTCTGCATGTTTGGGACAAAGTGTTTAGGAATGAGATTACTGTTACCTAATACATTATTCTTCTACACTGTTACATAACACCTCATGGTGTCATATTTTCTATGACTCATAAGACTCAGAGGACCATGGTCTACAGCAGGGCTGGCCAACCCTGTTCCGGGAGAGCCACAGTCCTGTAGGTTTTCTCTTCAGCCTCATTTGTGACTAACCTGAGTCTGCTTTTCATCCAACTACTATTTAGAATCAGGTGTGCTGAATAAGAGTTGGACAGAAAACCTACAGGACTGTATCTCTCCAGGAACCCTGGTCTACAGAGTCCCAACCAACATAATTGACTATTGTCCAATTTTAGCAAGTGAAATATTTTATTTTAAACAATAGATTTTTTTACTTTATTTTTTAACACAAAAATATTTTAATATTTTTTCTGAACATGGAAAAGCATTTGTTAAAAATTAGAAAACAATATAGTATGGCATTTCAGCCATTCTAGTATTTTTATGGAATCGCTTAACAAACAAGATTTCAGTATAATTATGTGTTTCTATATTATCATTCTATAATTGTGTAACTCATTGCTACATATATATATTCTCCTAGGTATTTATTTGATTTTCATGAGAAATCTTAAAAAAGAACATGACTGTTTTGTAAACATGTTCAAATATTTAACAACAATAAAATAATAAGCCAATTAAAAAAATATGACTGAAAGTGTTGGTAGTGTTGCACTTAAGAGTTCATTCTTTCAGAGTAGTTTACCAGAAGCACAACTGCTGGCACAGACTTGGCTAGGATGATTATAAGGTTTATTTACAAAAAAGTGCAGATATAATTTCTGGTAAAGCCTATATACATTGAAACACCTTAAATAGTAATATGTGGCAAATAACAATTGGATAATTCTCCAGTTAGTAGAGAATTAGAAAAAAAAATTGAACAAATGCATTTGATACTTCAATAACAGTCATCCAGTGATAAACAGCCCACGTCAGGTTTCTCTGCTCTCTTCTGCTATTCCATAAATCTCTCTGATTTTGTCCTGGTACATTTTGACAACAACACCTCTCTTTAGCTTCATGGTCGGCCCTGGGTGGAAGATAGCAATATTGAGTAAAAATAACGTTTAAATAGTATTATATTTTAATCCCACAATGAATATAGATGCACACAAAATACAAATAAACAATTTGTTGCAATGTCTGTATTTTAACCCATGCTTTTGATTGTACCAACCAATAAATAACACATTGATTTACTTACCTATTTCTCCCCCAGATATAGAGAAATCTCTATCCAAAATGACCCACTTCTGGACCCTCTGGGCATTGGAGGTAGCTTTAGCATTGACACGTTCTATACCCTCCTGGATGGCTTTGTAAATAGCTGGCTCCTTATTGGCTAAGATCTCAGAGACCTTGGTTGCTGTGACGCCCCTCTGCTGGCAGAACTCCACGGCCTCTGGGGCCAGCTCATCCGTCGGCTCTCCATTGTCATCTACTAAACACTACGGAGAGATGGAGGGGTCAAGGGTTAGGAGTGATCCAGGAGTTTTTGTATTTGTTGAACGTCCTTGGGTTCCAGGTCTGTTTGTGCAATAAAATTATATTCTAATTGCTCAATAATTCTAAAGCAATCCCTCTAGTCTAAGGCATGCCAATGACCAGAATAACCTGAGGCCTACTTTCAGCGTGAGCATCATGGAGAGGAATTTCAGTTTGTCTCCAAGCAACATGGCACAGCTGATGATGGCAATCTCTGCTTTCACTGCATCCTCAATGGGTACAGGTGGGATGTTCTCTCCACCTGCTGTTATGATTAGCTCTGCAGAGCACAATATTTCATTCTTAGCTGGATATTTAGATCGTAAGTCGACTATATGGTCTTTAACCATCAGCAAACACACAAAAGATGATCAAGTACGGATGAAAGTGACCCTAGGATCAGGGGAGGTACATAACAAGGGACAGTTTGACCTAGATTCCTATTTGGGGTCAGTAACACATTGAGTTGTTCTTGAAGGCTCATGGAGTAATTTTTCACAACAAGCGATTAATTCAATTTTGTACCAGACTGGAATTAGCATTATCAGCATCGTCCAAATTAATGAATTGAAACTGGAATTAGCATTATTAGCATCGTCCAAATTAATGAATTGAAACTGGAATTAGCATTATTAGCATTGTCCAAATTAATGAATTGAAACTGGAATTAGCATTATTAGCATCGTCCAAATTAATGAATTGAAACTATGAGTCCCAATCAACAAAAGCTGCATTGCAAGCAGAAACCTAATCTTAAACTCTTCCAACTAAGACCAGCGGTGTTGTTTATCTCAAAGAGCCTGTCAATGTGGTATTCCTCAAAATAATGTTTTCATTCTCGCTATATAAATCTAATTTTCAACTGAACTACTACTTCCCATCTTTACTGGTCAGTTTGGTCCACGTTTTTTCAAGTTTCAACTTAACTTTATTGACCACCTGAAACAACCACTTAGCAATTGCTTGCTACCAATGACATCACTGCCAAATAACAGAGGCTGTGTTTGGTGGCTCCAGAAAATGTTTTGCCTAGTCCCTGTTTGAAGTCTGCAAATCCTGCCAACTGTTTAGTCAGTATGCAGTCAAACAACCTATGCTAGCGATACAGATAACTAAATTTAGTTTGAAGCGTTTTTTGAATTGGTTTCACTTGCAATGCAGCTTTTATTTCTTGGGGAGCACAATTGTAGTTAATGAATTTGGACGTTGCTAATAATACTAATTCCAGGCTGGGACAGAAGTGAATAATGGCTTGTTGTGAAAGATTTGTTCATGGGCCTTCAAGAACAACTCAGGGTTAACTTTATTTCACCCAAAATATTAATGTAGGTCGAACAATCACTTTAAGTCACCATCTTGGGCAGTGTTTTTCAACCCTGCTCCTGGGCTGCCCCCCTGCCCTGCATGTTTTAGATCTCTCCCTGCTCTGTCATACCTGATTCAAATGATCAGCTCATTATCAAGTCCTTCATGAGCTACATCAGGTATGTTAGGGCAGGGAGAGATCTAAAACATGCAGGGCAGGGGAGCGTCCAGGAGCAGGGCTGAGAATCACTGATATAGGGCAAGTGCAGCCTACTCCCATCAACACCATGGATTGGCAGACATGTTTTGAAATGGCTATATACATTTACATCTACAAAACAAATGAGTACTATACCTTTTATCCTCCCGGTGATGAACAGGAAGTTGTCCTTGTCAAGCTTGCCCAGGTCTCCAGAGTGAAGCCAGCCCTCTTGGTCCAATGCCTCCGCAGTCTTCTCTGGCATGCTAAGGTATCCCATGAAGACGTGCCGTCCCCAGAAACAGATCTCACCGTTTCCATCCTCGTCTGGCTTATCCAACTTTGTCTGGCAGCCAATCAGCACCTTTCCACAGCTGAAGACAACATCATGACATCACTGACAGATTTCTGTCAAATCTTTATACGTTCAAATAGCAAACAGAGGGTATTAGAGGTCACTTCAATATTATATGCGGTCATATCTGATATGTCTTATCAGTATGAATGAATGTGTTGTTCTTAAAATACCATTGTCTATTACAAATGAATTAATGTAAACCACAATTAAAAATGACAGTGAACAGTCTAGTTTTTCTACTTGCTGACCTCATGATCTTGTAGTTATTCTCCCAGGAGATGGTGTGAGGGCCAGTGCTTTCACTCATCCCATACAGCTCATACAGTGGGAGGTTAAGGCTCATGAAGTACTCCAAGGTCTCCTTGGTGATGGGAGCTGCCCCCGTTAAGCAGTTCTTGCAGCGGTCTAGGCCCATGGCCCAGCGAACCTTCTTAAACACCAGGTTGTTAGCCAGCATGAAGCCCCAGGGCACCAAGTTCTCACTGGACTCCACAATAGACAAAGAGAAATAGTTTAGGGTGCAAAAATGCTATTTGGGTGAAACAAAGAGTGTGAAATATGGGTTTGACAAAACAACAGGAACCTAACCTAAATCCTTACCCATTCATGGCACTGTAGTTGGCTTGCAGTCCAATGGATTTAGCCCAGTCTGACACCTTTTTCCTAATACCTGAGGATTTGGCACCGATGGCTTTCAACTTCTCCTGCATCTTCTCCCACACACGCGGAACTCCCAGGAAACTAGTGGGACGCACCTCCTTCAGAGTCGCCCCCAAAGAACCCTAAAATCACACAGCCACTGGTTATGAAGTCCTCTAAAGTTATGCCAACTTTCACACTTGGACACATTTTCAAGGACCAAATAAATATACAAACATAGAAAAGCTAAGACGTTACGCAAAAAGCAACAAAGCTCTGGGGCCCATGATTTCCTGACACAGCCCTCCCTCCGTAAACAGCATTTTGAAAGGACAGTCACACTCATGAACATAATTATGTCTGTAGTATGATGGGGATTTTGACCTTCAGAGCATCTGGGTCTGCAAAGTACGTAGCCGCTGCGAATCTCATGCAGATCCACATGTCATTGACCTGGGCAGCTACATGGCTCAGGGGTAGGTAGCTCACCACACATTCCACCCCATGTTGCAGATCTGTCATGACGCCCGCTGCATTTGAAGTCCAGGTGACCTGAGGATAGTCAGATGAGACTTACATTATTCAATTCTAACTGTACATTCCACTTAAAGGAAAACTGTACGGGCATAGATAATGGTTTCCAGGGCAACGAGGCATCCACCGTTTTAGTACCACTGAGGGAGGGGGTGGACACCCGGACAACGTGGAACACTAAATTAAGAGCTTCGTTTCAAAAAGCTATGGTGGGGTGAACAAGTATTTGATAACCTGCCGATATTGCAGGTTTTCCCACTTACAAAGCATGTAGAGGTCTGTAATTTTTATCATAGCCATTTTTGCTTGCCATTACATGTACTCTTCAACTGTGAGTGACGGAATCTAAAACAAACATCCAGTAAATCACTTTTTCTTTTTAAGTAATTCATTTGCATTTTATTGCATGACATAAGTATTTGATACATCAGAAAAGCAGAACTTAATATATGGTACAGAAACCTTTGTTTGCAATTACAGAGATCTTACGTTTCCTGTAGTTCTTGACCAGATTTGCACACACTGCAGCAGGGATTTTGGCCCACTCCTCCATACAGACCTTCTCCAGATCCTTCAGGTTTCGGGGCTGTCGCTGGGCAATACAGACTTTCAGCTCCCTCCAAAGACTTTCTATTGGGTTCAGGTCTGGAGACTGGCTAGGCCACTCCAGGACCTTGAGAGCCACTCCTCCGTAAGAAGCAGGAGGTTATTGGCCAAGCTCTCGCAATACATGGCCCCATACATCCTCCCCTCAATACAGTGCAGTCGTCATGTCCCCTTTGCACAAAAGCATCCCCAAAGAATGATCTTTCCACCTTCATGCTTCACGGTTGGGATGGTGTTCTGGGGGTTGTACTCATCCTTCTTCTTCCTCCAAACACGGCGAGTGGAGTTTAGACCAAAAAGCTCTATTTTTGTCTCATCAGACCACATGACCTTCTCCCATTCCTCCTCTGGATCATCCAGATGGTCATTGGCAAACTTCAGAAGGGCCAGGACATGCGCTGGCTTGAGCAGGGTGATCTTGCGTGCACTGCAGGATTTTAATCCTTGACAGCGTAGTGTGTTACTTATGGTTTTCTTTGAGACTGTGGTCCCAGCTCTCTTCAGGTCATTGACTAGGTCTTGCTGTGTAGTTCTGGGCTGATCCCTCACCTTCCTCATGATCATTGATGCCACACGATGTGAGATCTTGCATGGAGCCCCAGACCGAGGCTGGGAACTTCTTCCGTTTTCTAATAATTGTGCCAACAGTTTTTGCCTTCTCACCAAGCTGCTTGCCTATTGTCCTGTAGCCCATCCCAGCCTTGTGCAGGTCTAAAATGTTATCCCTGATGTACTTAAACAGCTCTCTGGTCTTGGACATTGTGGAGAGGTTGGAGTCTGTTTGATTGAGTGTGTGGACAGGTGTCTTTTATACAGGTAACGAGTTCAAACAGGTGCAGTTAATACAGGTAATGAGTGGAGAACAGGAGGGCTTCTTAAAGAAAAACTAACAGTTCTGTGAGAGCCGGAATTCTTACTGGTTGTTAGGTGATCAAATACTTATGTCATGCAATAAAATGCAAATTAATAATCATACAATGTGATTTTCTGGATTTTTGTTTTAGATTCCGTCTCTCACAGTTGAAGTGTACCTATGATAAAAAATTAGAGACCTCTACATGCTTTGTAAGTAGGAAAACCTGCAAAATCAGCAGTGTATCAAATACTTCTCCCCAATGTATACTATTCATTTTCAGAAATATTCAAATATTTTCTGAAAGTAATTGATGCATTTTTTCACTATCTAATTATATAGCACAGGTTTTTCATTGACAAACAATGAATGGCCACCTCTGGTCTCTTGTCCCAGACAATGCCCTTATCTATCCTGGCACCACATCGTTGGAACTAGCTTCCCCTTGAAGCTAGGACAGTAGCCTGAATACTTTCCAGAAAATCTCAAATACTTTGATGCAGAGCATTTTCCTAAATAATCCATTTCCATTGTTGTGTGTTGGTCAATACTCACATTGTCATGACTCAGCATGACCCCTTTGGGGTTGCCTGTAGTTCCGGAGGTGTATATGAGCGTGCAACACTGGTTAGCCCTCTGACTTTCCACCACAGCATTCAGCAGCTCATCAGGCACCTCCTCACCAAGCTTCATAAACTCAGCCCACTGCATGAAGACAGGGTGACAGGTTTAGTCAGGGCGCCGGATCACGTCATGTGTCCTTTTCCGAATGTTACAGTCAACTATGTTGTGTTTGCTCAGTGATGGAGTCTCAGTTACCATGTGTGACAGAAAATACTGTGCATTACTATATTCTACAGAATACTTTGTGCTGCTGATATTGGCATCTGTTAGGCAAATCTAGCTTGAGAGCTTTCAATTAATGCATACGTACAGTGTACAGGTTTGGCAGCTTCTGTTGCAGCTCATCCTTGTACTGAACGATTGCTTTCAAGTGTGGAAGCTTATCCCTAATCTGAAACATACGACAAATGTAGGATTGCATTAGCACAAAAAACAAGAAATATTATAGTTACTCAATCTACAGTTGTGCTCATAAATGTGCATACCCTGGCAGAAATTGCACTTTCAGCTTGTTATTAGAAAATTCTGGCAGACAATTTTCATTCTTCTGCACGAAAGCTGCGCATGGGACACTTGGACTTTCCAGCATGACAATGACCCTAAGCACAAGGCCAAGTTGACCCTCCAGTGGTTACAGCAGAAAAAGAAGGGGCAGCTATACCACCTGCAAGAATTCAGGGCCTCATAGACAACTATTACAAAAGACTGCACACTGCCATTGATGCTAAAGGGGGCAATACACAGTATTAAGAACTAAGGCTATGCTGACTTTTGAACAGGGGTCACTAAGTTTTTTTAATTTGTTGCCATGTTTTGTTTTATGATTGTGAATAATAATAATAATGCATTATATTTATATAGCGCTTTTCAGGGACCCAAAGACGCTGTACAAACTTAATAGGAACTGAAACAAACAAACATTCAGTGAGAAAACAAAGAGGATTGAGAGAATGGAATTGGGCATGGCCAGGTGTAGGTGATTTTGAACAGATGATTGTGCCATTCTGTTATGAACTACTGTTGAATGTGAATCCCATTAGAAATAAAAGACGTTTTTTGCCTGCTCACTCGTGTTTTCTTTACAAATGGTACATATAATTCCATTTATCCAAGGGTATGCAAACACTTGAGCACAAATGTATGTACAAATAAAACAATATTTTTTTTCTCCTTATAATGTATGGGTGTAGATTCTGTGGCCATTGACAGACATAAACAATATCCAGCTCATGTTTTACTGTCTCACCTGGAGGATTTTGAGGAGCTGTTTGTGGTTCTCCACCACCAGTACATTTGCCTCACAGTTTTCTGCCACGTACAAACATGCCTCTGGGGAATTGGTGGTGTAGATGCCTACAGCAAGACCCCTGACACACAACCAATGGATCAGACAACCTTCTTACTGAGGTGTTATAGATTACTCTCCTAGTAGTGTGTAGGATTAAGCCTGTTGTCCAACACCCACAGAGTACGATATGACCAATAATGCTTGGTAGAGCCTGGTAAGGCAGTGCACAATAAAATAAACTTATGATGTAAGAAGTATTATTATTATTACCCAGCCAGGATGCAGCCAATGTCGGAGATGAACCACTCTGGAGAGTTAAAGCCCAGAATACCGACGCCATGGTAACGCTCCAGTCCCAACTACAGCAAAGAAAGAAGGAGAATGTTGTACACTGCATCATTTACTGATGACTGATATGATCTTTTGAAAGACACTTTCACTTCCTTGATTCTCCACCATGGAAATGAAACTGGAGACTAAGCTCTTAAACTTTCACGCCCAAGTGTTGGTTTTCACCTAAACTCAGACAGAGGTAGATAGAAATGACAATGTGAGAACAAGGGAATTCTTTCTATCTATAACCTGTTGAATGTTTTCAATGATGTTAACATTACATTTCTTTTTTGATAAACGAGCAGTGGGTGGACGAGGCGCTGGTCATTTTGTGACATGGTTGTTGGGCTTTCTGAGAACGCTGGCCGGCACTGTCCAGGTTCAAGGAGTTTTGTAATCTAATATGGTTGCCTTGTCATGCTCTAGCTACTCTTTGTGGTGGATTGAGCGCCTGGAAACTCATTCAATTAAGCAGGTCCTTAAACACAAATAGTAGATCACAAAAAAGGGGGGAAAACTGGGTAAAAGTAAAACATAAATAAACAAGAAACCAGGCAAGCCTAGTTCTGCCGGCCCGAAATAGAAAGTGTTGCCATTTCAAGATTCAAACCCGAGTCACCCACTCGAAAGGCTCTGTCATTAACCACTACACCACAGAGCTGTACATTTGCTGGGTGTCAGTATAGCCTCTTGTCTCTATCCTGAACAAATCCTCTTTTGCCACTGGACGTTTTAATAGTTAATTGGCCATTTGTGAATTAAACTGATGCAGTTAAACTGACTAACGTTTCTTACTAAGTTCACCTCCACCACAAATAGCGTCTATGTATGGTGTTTGCCACTGGCCGTTTTATCAGCATATTAGCCAGTAATAAGCTTTACCAGTATCTACTAACCTACTGGAATAGTCATAAGAATTGAGCAATTGCTAGCGAGTCTGCCAAAGCTATTTAATTTCATGGCATAAGAACGTATTTTTTTCTTTCATGGAAAAACAACATACTTTTTTCTTTCATTCGTGAATGCCATTTATACAATAACTATCAATAAAGGCAACTATAACTAGCTTTTTCATCAAATGAAAATACGAGAGAATCGTGGAATCTACCAGTAATAAGTAATAAATGTCATTGCTCTTAACAGATTTGAACGTACGTCTACCACATGAGAGACATTGTCTTAACCACTACGCCACGGCATTACACGTTTCAGCAGTCGCTAGACTCCATTGAGGATTGTGTTACCTAGGCCTACTAGTATCTACCAGTATCTTACTAGTAACTTCCTAGGAATAATCATAAGAATTGAGCAATTGTTAGCGAGACTGAAGATGAACTATTCCATGCCAGAAACAGTCGCAATATAACAATATACAGTTTCAGTTAAGGCTTAAGATACTGCAACTATTTGTTCAAAAATTCACCAGAAACAGTCGCAATATAACAGTAAACTGTTTTGTTTCAGGCTTACTATAATGTAGATACAAACGGTTTTAGCCAGCAAAGTTTTCATCTATAAGGAATAATTCATAACACGTACTACGCATCGCCTGCGAGGAGATACGAACTTGGGACCAATAGTTAGTCAGGCAGTCACTCACTCAGTAAGAGACATTCGCTCTTATTGTCTGGCTCCAATTACACAGTCCGGCAAAAAAGGCACTTAGATCACACTGTAAAGATTCCAACACTTCACAACAAACACATTAAAGTGGTGGCAAATCAACTTCTTTGGGATCTTTAGTCCATCGGGCTAAAAAAATCTGGAGCTTCCTTGTTCTGGTGGACTAAAAAAGTTAGATCCACAACCACAGCCTGGACATTCTGTAGTTGAGACAGGTACAGTTAAAATTCACAGTAATATTCCTAAGCCTTCTGTCTGATTGACAAATGTAGAGCTCATCCAGGTTCAACTAAATGCATGTTAACACAGACTGCCAAGCAAGCACTGACAAAATCTGAGCGAAGGCCATGTTTTCTAATAAATCTCTCAACTTCAGAGCCTGGACACATACGAGAACAACATTAATAAACAGACCTTAAGGAAGCTCTTGGCTGCGGCTCGACACTGCTGGTAATATTCCCTCCAGGTCAAAGTGACCCACTGGCCGTCTTTTTTCGATGACAACGCAGGCAGGTCTCCATAGTTCTCCACTGTCTCCAAGAACATCTGGTGGACAGTCATGGGGGCCTCAGAGCCCAGCCCAGACTCAGTCATCCTCAGCTTGACCGCATGGTCTCGGGAATGGCACCATAGCTGCTCTGCTGGGGCCAAGGACACAGTGGACAGCTCCAGGGGCACTGAGGCACCTGTAGTAGGCAGACAGCAGGGGCAGCAGTTGCTTGTCATTATTGCTGGTTCTTGGAGTTAACTCAGATACTAGTATTCCCCTGCCCTGTTTCCAGAAGAACGGTAGGTAAGTGCAGAAGTCTCTACTCAGCCCTCTGCTTTCTCACTGTGAAGTATAACCATTTGAAGCCTCTTAAGTAGAGCTGTGATGCCTGTATCAGATTGCTGCAGATAACAAAGGGAAGCTGTAGAACGTTTCTGCCCACCCACCATTTTAAAGGTGAATAGTTCAAATCCATTGAAAAATTTATAAAAGTATCAAATAAAAATAGATTTTTAGATCACATATCAAACTTCCTCAAAGATCAGAAGCTTTTATTGAAGAACTTTAAATCATAACTGATTCATCTTTCTGGCACATTTCTGTCAACAAACTTCACAGAATACATTTATCTGCTGTTAACTACAAAATATAAATCAGGTTTCTCTTACAGATTATATAACTTGTGATCTGCTTCATTTGAGTGAATATTCTATATCTTTTATTTAATTCTTAGCACACCCTATGATCACCATGAACTGCTGTTACCTGAGAGAGGATTCTCTAGATGTTCTTCTGTTTTAGGTGACCTGGGTGGCTTGGCTGGTGCTTCAGAAGTGCTTGATATGGTTGTCACTGCAGGTTCTGCACAGGTGGTATCCTGGCTGTCCTTGACTTCTCCTGCAGACTTTATTTGTGGATGATCTACTAATCCTTTTTTGATAAGATCACTGGAGTGGTTGTTGTTCTGGTGGAGTGTGGTGACGGATGATTTGCTTTCTCCAAGAGGATTATCACTCAAACTAGAACAAAACATACATTGCATTTGCATTAAACACAGTATCATTGTTTGGTTAATGTTGAGCTATGTTAAACCGGTACTTCAACAGTCTTGTCGGAATGAGTCCAGGGCATGTTGTGTTATGATGCGTTGGTCCACATACCTCTCTGAAATCCTCTTTACAACAGCAACCCCACTGGGGACAATTGAATCCTCTTGGTCTGACATGGTTTAATTCCTAGAATAGTTTTTAAAAAATGCTCTCCGTTAGTTGCTCACAATGAGAAGGCCCCTGAAACTATTATACGATTTCCAATAGAAGACTTGTACAACCGTGTGTCCTTATATGTGGAGATATTGCATCATGACAGCCTTAACATTGGCGTTTCAATGGCTGCTTTGATAAAGATTGCCGAAGGGTTCTGAGGCAACCATACGCTCCCCTTTCGACAAGCTTTTTCCAACCTTTCACTTAAATCAGGCATTACACCAGCATGTTGACTTTGACCCAGAATCTGCCATTGAGAAAGAGAATGTTAACCTCTCGGGGACTGAGGCAACAAAGAAGAGAGAATGCATGTATGTCTCGTCTTCAAAGGAAGATCTCCATCAATGTTCTGTGCAGCAGGTATCACCATACACACACACACACACACACACACATTTTTACATTTCAAATACGGCATAGGATCAAAGCATGTTTTGAAGTGCACTTCATTTGGCTCATTTTAACATCTCACCACTATCTTTAAATCATAAATCATTTTTGTGGAATTATTGTATGTCATAAATTGTTTTATGTCTTGAAATTAAGAAGACAATTTTCAAGATAAACTACTACTGTATGACTTGAGATTATAATGACATGATATGACCAGGGTATACAATATTGCCAAGAAGCTGTTACAACTATCTGGAGAGAAAGATGTAATGGTGTCACAGGATTGCAGTTCAAATTCCAAACAAGCTGTTAAATATTGAGACATTTAAAAAAAGGGATATTCATTTTGAAACTGATTTATAAGGACATATATAAATCAGTTAAGTATTGATTGACATTATTCCAACTTCAATTACAAAATCACAAAAGATCAGATTGATGTGGTCAGTCTCTGGGTCAAAGTTTATCATACTTGTAAAACAATTGCCTGTTATATGGCAATATACAGTATGCCTATTTTAGTATTTTTTATGGAGAATTGTAAAATATAAAATACCTGTAATATATATAAACGGAATATAATCTAAATGCTTACCTGAGATGATTACCTCAAGACTGTTAGCCAGTTGTCAGAAAAATATGTCATTGTATCTGTGCTACTATGTGATTAAGGCTTCATTTCGTCAACTACTAAGCTGTCCATATTACATTTTAAAATATACACATATTTTTTTTAAATGTTCATAGATTCTCAAAGTCTGTGTGTAGCTCTGCAGCAGGAACAAACACATGTTTCTGAGACAATACTGTTTGTTTTGACTTTACTGAGACGGCTTAACTGAGACCATAAAGAATATGACCAAACAATAATGTTTGTTGCCCAAACAATAAAACCCAAGAAACCTGATTTGCACAGTTTAGTTCCATTATGGTTTAACATTCTGTCCAGAGATTTAGGCTATAGGTCATGTATTTTCCCAATGAACACATTTGTTTTGATATATATATAAAAGACAAATGTGTTCATTATATATATATATAAATCTTTGGCATGCAACACTCGCAGCTGTTATAGTATACCGGTCAAATTATTTTCACTCGGAGCATGTCTTGTCTCTGAGGTCCTTACATTGGATATAGGGTAGGTTAATGTATCAAGATCAGTGAGCAATCTGAAGGTCAAAATCTGTTGTTTCCTGGTTTTAACAGTTAGGCAGTTACACTCAAAAATAGTTAACTTAACACATCCCGGTATCAGTCAATAGTTAGGTACAGAAGCTAACTACCACGTATGTCTGAAATTTAGAAAAAAAAGGTTTACAATGCAAATACTGGTAATGTTTTTTTAATTGATTTCACAAACCAAGACAGAACAGCACATATCATCAAAACCAACGGAAAGACAGACTGATGACTCAACAGACTGTAGGAACATGTTGCCAGAGCTGTCTGTGATTTTTAGATGTAATGTTGAAGCCTGGCACATTAACAAAGGAGCATAATGGGAAAGAATTCAAGCACATATCAAGAGATTGATTCCTGAATAGTGGTATTAAGCCACAATCATACAGCTTCCTCTGGAAATATCCTACCTTGTTCAGGGACCTTGTCCAGTCAGACAGACAGAGGCAGGTGCTATATGATATCAACCAGAGTAAAACTGGGATGGACTTCGATGTGCTGTGCAGTGCGTAACTGTCACCTAGGACAGCCTGTGGTGGTCTTGTACGGGGGAAAGTACCAGCCTACTACTCTGTCTTTACTCTTACGTAACTTGGCCCACACCTAATGAGGGTCGAGTCGCCCAGTTAAAGATCCACCAACAGACTTGGACAAAGGTTACCTTCCGCAGCCAAAGGTGTGGAAACTAAAATGGAGGCTATAAGGTGGTAGCAGATTACATTACAGACTGAGCATCTGAGTTAAGCTAGTATTGACATTACTGTGGCTGGGTAAGTGAAAGTAAAACAGTTTTAAGACCAATTAGTCTAATTCACATTATTTTGTGCAGGTAGTAAATTTCCGATTCCAGGTATATAAATAATCCTAATTTTCAGTTGGGACCATGGTTCAGACTGGTACAAAGATGTTTATCTTGTCAGTTCTTATTATTTTTATATCGTGGGGATATAAAATTCATTGATAAAGCAAGATAACCTCCACAGGTTTATGAGGAAAGAGGAGACTTTGACCCAAAAAATCCAGATCTTTAATCTGTAGGGAACAAACATTGTGCAACAAGTCTTTCTCATTTAATACACATTCTGCATTGAAAAGGGTAAAAAAACAAATAAGTTGTTTTCCAAGATTAATAGATAATGTTATTGACCTGTTATTACAAGTATTTAAAATCTTGTATTTCAGGTCAAAGTGTCAATCTTATTTCATATCTTGAGGTGTTGAAGTTAAGAATTGCCTGAACCTGGACATGCCGTTTCAGTTAATGCAGGTGAAAGTTCAACCATGCGCTCCAGATGACAGAGTAGCCAATATTCTTGACCAAGGTCATAGTCATGCCACCAGTCACACCACACCTGTCCTCAGTTATCATTGCCTCAGCTGGTTTCTGGACATATTAATGAGGCTACTGTATCAAAATAGCACAACATAGAAACAACAATCTCCATGCCTGACTGAAAATGTCTGTGAAATTGTGTCCAGCAAATATCTCCAAAAGTTTATTTAATTCAAATGTATTGGATATTTTTTATTCCAGAACTTTTTATTTCAATCTTTTTACACAGGTACACTGTACAATAACGTCAATGATCATCTCATATTACACAGTAGGAAATCCAAAATAACAAAAAGAAATCACTATTGAAAAGACAATTAAATCCTAGACCTTTATTATATTGGTATGTGACCGACATGAAAATAACCCCTAATTAACAGAAGGTCCATTTGCTAGCCTGGAGGCCAGTTCAACTGTCTGCCTCCCAAAACATGGATGTGGAGGTGATATACAGACTGGGCACCATGCTTCCCATCATTGATCACTGCGGAAGATAGAATGCAGTAACATAATCATTACAATTAAGGTTTTTTGTTTAATGTGAGAAGATAGTGTTTAGACTGATTATGGTAATACATACCCACTCTGTAACCATTGTGTAATCTCTCTTTCTTCGCTACATTTTTAGCAACTACTAGGAGATGGCCTAACAGCTATATGAAACAGAAAAGGGTGTTTTCAGAATTCAAAGATGATCTGGGTTGTGACAAATTCTGGCGCAAACCAGAGGGTAAAAACCCCACAGGTCAATGTAAAAAGAATCAGAAAATAACATGCAGAATAAGTAGGACCAAAGCAATAAGAAAGCTACCTCAGCATCGTCATCTTTGGCTTCGCTGATTCTTGGGATAGCGACTCTGGGAATAACCAGGAAATGCACAGGAGCTTGTGGACTGATATCTCTAAAGGCTAAACACTGGAGAAGAAAACAAAAGGAAATATTGATATGATACTTAACATCAATGTATGCCCTTTTGCCCTAAATATTTTCAACATGAAGTAGAATAATATTACAGTAATGTGAAAAACTTCTGCCCCACAGAAAGTTGTCTATTTTTCTTACATATTTTAACACATGGATAGGTAATCTTAACTTCAACACTATTGACGGATATAGGTAACCTACTCTAACATTTGACACCGAAAGATTATACATCGCAATGATTTAATCAAATACAAAAAACTGAATGTTCAGTGCATAAAAAATAAGAACACCTCTAGCTTCAATAACGGGTGCAGCCCATTTGGCTGAAATAACTATACGAAGCTGTGTCTTGTAACTGTCTATCATGCTTCTTTACAGTACTGCTTCAAGTGCATCATGTTCAAGGTCTTCATTGCATGCACAGCCCTCAAGTCCCCCCACAGCATTTTGGTAGGACTGACATCCGGACATTTCATGCCCTCCATGTCTTATTTTGGAGCCACACTGTTCTAGATTTGCTTGTGTGTTTTGGATCATTGTCCTGTCACAAGATCCATGTTCCATTGAGCTTCAGCTTTTAGACAGATGGCCTCACATTTTCCTCAAGAATTCTCTGGTACAAACGGAATTCAGGGTTGACTCAGATGTCTGTGTTCAAAGGCAGTGTTGTGTTTTTGCCAAACAGCTTTGCTTCATCTGTCAACTTTTTGTCATTTAGCTCAAATATCCATATAAAAAGAAAACACACAAAAAGTTATTTACTAGTAGTGTACTTACTTCTTCATACGGCTATTTGCTTGCTTGTGTGTACGTACCTTATCGTCTTCATAAATTATATCTGCAGGAATACTTTTGTCAATCACTTTGGAAAAGATAGTTGGAGCTGAAGAACCATATTTCTTGCTTGCTTCTTTAGCCAAATTAACCTCATCACTATTGGTTTTTGATGTGCAGAAGTGTCTCTGTGAAATGACAAACAAGAACACAGAGGTTGTCCAATTTAGGAAACAGTATCTGGGCAGAGGAAACAATTCATATTATGGAGTTTTCTCTCTGTGAACCAGCACACGCCTTCCATTTGTCCGCTCTGCAAACTTTTTGTTAACCAACTATATTTAGGAGAAGGTTTTACTTCTAAAAATGGTCTAGATAACAATGTACAAGCCAAAAATAAATGTCTGGAAGCTTCTAAATTGTGTTTGTTTCGATTACCCTTTCCTCTCTCATTTCCTTATCAACACCATCTGACCTACTTCTTCTACAGGTTTAAGGACAGACAGGAGTATGAAATGTAGTCTTCAACAATGTTTAGGTAGATGGCATGCATCAAATTGACGTCCACATGGATGCCCGGACTCCAGCGGAGTCCAGCACTGAAACTGGTGGAAATATATAGAGTCTCATGCAATGCCAACAGGCCTTAAGGTGGCACTGTAAAAATTCTCTAAATGTTACAACTTTTCAAGTTCATGCTAATCACCCTTTGTGACCTAGTCTTGAACATCATTGGCCCCCTTCTCACAAGGAACCATTTTATCATTGGGATGCATTAAATCCTCTACAATGACCTTTAATATATATTCCAGGCAAGTACATCTGGCTAGAAGAGACAATGGATTTTATCCAGTCTCCTCTGATATAATTTTGTCCAGGTTGCTCTTCAAATCAGAATATTCCTTTCTATTAGATAAACATAAAATAATAAGTACATAAAAAATTATAATAATCATATCAAACGCCAAGGACACCTAGCGGTTGAAAGTCTCCATAGTGAAACGCACCCGGATTTCATTTCACTCATTTTAGCACAGCCAGACAGTCTTGGAAAGTAGGGGCTTTGGATATGGACGTGGGGAAATTATTTGGTTAGGGCCAGGGGGTTCTGACAAAGGTCCAAAGCGAGTCGTCCGTTCCTTCCATTGACGCGCGTCATTACTGCGAATGGGCACGCTTTGTCCGGATCAGTAGCATACCGACTAGCGCTCGGCCAGCAACCCCTGATCAACTCACATTCCAGCGACCATGCAACCAGAGACACTTGTCCAACTAGTAACGGAACCAGACTGCGTGGATGACGGGCATCGTAATAACGTGACGTTATTTTTACGTTAAATATTAAGAATGTAGCTATAGGCAAAATAGATTTTTTTTTAACTAAACAAAACGTGCTTTATGTGTGGCAACATAACTTTCTTGAATTAAAATATTTGTGCAACCCTGTCAAATAAATTAGATCGCTGGCGACAGTCAAGCGTTCTTGTCATTGCTCAGACTTTAGACTTGTCCAAGCAAGAAACAACAAACTAGCATGAACAAGACCTACATCGTATTTAAATCATTTAAAATATATACATGGTATATGTCTAGGCAAAGCCAACACTGCAGTACACTACAGCACCGTCATATGCAAAACTTTTTTATGCATTCTAAACCCAAACCTCTTGGTGATAGTGGGCACTGTTCCCGAGTCCGATGCCTACTGCCCATTATCATGACGCTCTCCGTCGGCCAATAACATGAAAGTGTTTAATACTAAAACAAATGCCCGTATAAGTACCTCTGCTCGGCATGCAAGGGGCAAAAGGCGTAAATAGCCAATATTTTTCCTGAAGCAAATTATTTGTGTCCGGTAAAAAATCATATTCACTGCACTGTGCAGTTCAGTCGAGTTGAGTTCCCAAAACCGGATATGATGTCTGCTTTCCGTCCGTTTCTGAGAAAAACGATTACGCTGGATGTATTCAAGAATTAAAACGTTCTATGGCGTTAATTTAATTTAATAAGTGGTCTGTCCGGAATTTGTGTAAAATGTTGCGCCATAATATAATATCTTAAAATAGTAATTAGATTATAAATTCCGACTACAAGACTAGACAATAATTTGTTCAGAAATTATTTTAATTCTAGTATTGTTCATCCTCCACGTGGCGGCGACATTCCGCTTTTGAGGAGGTGACCCGTACGTGCCTCCGAAGAAGATATCGCTGTCATCATTAGCAACAAACATGGCGGTGTGCTCACGGTTGCCCTTGCAGTCATTAATTCATAAACATGCACATGTGTGTAGAACCGTCCGGATTGTTCACACAAACGCGGCAACTGAGGAGCCAGTTTACCCTCCTGTTTTACCTTCACTGACCGCTAAAAGTAGGTCTTCTAAAGGACGGCGGATTGCAGAACATCTTGAAAAAATACGTGCCGCGGACGTGCATGAAAAACTTGATTTGCTCACACGAGTTCAGCGAAAGAAATATGTGTTGTATCCGCAGACGTTTGCTCTGAATGCTGATAAATGGTATCAGCATTTCACAAAGACCGCGTACGTACCTGGCTTACCTGAGAAGTTCATCGTTGACGAGGACAAGGAGAAATCAGTGCCCGCTACCAATAATGCACATTTCTCAATTGACGAGAAGACGTTTGGTGACATCCGCTCGTACGTCTGCCATTCAATTTTACAAGAAAACTGGTACATGAAGAAACGTCGACCGTTCCTTCAAAGGGAACAAGAACACTTCGTGTCACCGTTTCTGAGAAATCTGATATCTGGACTAACACATACTCTGGCCAAACACAATCCTGTGCTGCAACTTTCAAGTTTAGGTAAACCATTCGATCGTATATCTATGCGTAATCACCGGATACCGCTCTCTGTCCGAGACTGTATTGTGTAAACATTGTGAGTGAGAAAGTCATAGTGGCACTAACTCCGTTATGTAGTAGTAAATTGGGATTCCAGTCAGCCAGAGTTTGGAATGATCAGAGAAGGTCTCATCTGACATCACTTTCTTTTATTTAGATTTTGACCCTCAGGTAAACTTCTACTGGATGAGAGGACAGAGGACCATTCCCAGGGGACATCGGTCTGGCCGAGTGGAGCCAATTAGATTCCAGATCGATGATAAACCACACAGTCAGATAAGGATACATGAACAACTTACACAGGTACTACAGTATAAACACTGATCCAAAGCGTTTGGATCATCTAGCTATTGTCTTATGTCAAACATTGACATCACATCATCAAGCTAGGTTTTGGCCAAATAGGTTTGCTTTCTGTGGTTGGAATAAGGCCTAGATTAATATTTTTTGGACAAACTAGATGAACATGAACATATAGTTATATAATGATACAGCCTGAGACATTAAAAGGCATAATTAATATCCAGTGATTTGGACAAATCACAATTAGGGGAGACAGCCTTTGGCCAATAGACTTGCCAGTAACTTGTAAAGCAGTAGGAGTGGAGCTCTGTTTCTGGTTTCAATCATTATTTCATCTAATGTTTTACAGGTATTTATGTACCCGGACATTAATTTAGAATCGGATCAGTTACATAAGACTAGTTCTGGGTTTCCCACGATTAGACTGTAGAAGAGTGTGAGTAGTTTGATATCCAAACAGAATTAAACTCCATGGACTCTTTTTCAGTTTGTCCCCCTTGAAGAAGTGATATCTGCTGAAGTCCCAGAGATAAAATTGGCTCCAGACTTGCTTCCCATGTTCAGGAGACAGTATGAGAACAACATCTTCACAGGTAATTTTGTAGTAGACTGTGGCTTTAAAATTGTTACACGGTTTTGGTTGTAAGTCATTTTGGCCGTATAGCCATTTTGTCATTGTCGTCGGTGGTGCGTCAACCAACCACGGTATGCTAACAGTGGTAGTGTCAAAGTACTCTTGGTAGGTGTCAATTTTACAACTGTTAATTTCCTCTCTATGCTTTCCCAGGAGTCAAGCTTCCTGACCCGCTTTGCCATGGTCACACCCAGTTTCACATGGTCCCGGACAGATACCGCAGGGACAAAATGGCAAAGCGCAACCTGACTGACCAGGTTGAGGTCTACCTGAGAGCCAATGGCATTGCCAGTCTGTTTGCGTGGACGGGAGCACAGGCCATGTACCAAGGTGTGTCAGTACCATCATAACTATTCTCCTTGTCAGTCTGAGTGTCGTCACTAGATTCCTCCCCCTCTTACTGCTCTGGCAAACTAAATATTTTAAAAAGTTTAACTGACATAATTTTAACAGCCTTGCTTAGGGTTGCACGATATTGGAAATAACTGACATTGCGATTGTTTGTTTTTCTGCGATATATATTGCGATGTGAAAAAATACAGGATGTCTTCAGAAAGAGCTTTGGCTATCTGACAGTCTGTATCCTTCATTCTTCCCCAGTCCCATCCTCTACAATAAATATTTGTATTTCAGAACAGTTTGCTAGGTAATAATATGTAAGAGTAATACTATAGCAATGGCAACAGTAGTAAAATAGAATGCGCAATTGGGCATAACTTACCAACTTCAAGAGGCAGTCTGTGGCCCAAGCACTGCAATCTGGTCCACTTGTTCAGGTGCAGCCTTCACCATGTTCACAGCATTGTCTGTTGTAATACAGACTAGATGACTCTCGTATAGTCTGCTAAAGCTTCTCTCATCCCTGTTGTGATGTTCTCACTTGTATGTTTGCCAACAGCGACTTTTCAGGTGGAAGTCCTCATTAATAAATATACAGTCAGAGCCCTACTCTGTTGTCCAGCTGGACCACAAGTCTGTTGTTGCTGTATAATATTCCACTTGTGACAGCTGTTTCAACTTGTCTTGCATTTCTCGTACAGCTCTGGGATGGCAACTTGAGAAAAATAGTTACATACCGCTTGTCAAGCGACCAGATCGTGGTAACCCTCTTGTTAATAGGTACCATGTCTTTATCGACGTGAAATGTTATTGAATCTGTGATTTCTCTCTGCCGTTTGGAACCTTTCTCGTATGGTGTAATACTAGCAAAGGCATCTGAAATAGATTTTTGCTTTGGAGGGCATTGAGATGCTTTGCACTCGTCATACGAAGATTTGCTGTGCCGCCTTAAATGATCGAACAAATTGGTCGTGTTGCCTCGTGTTGCAGCAACAATTGTAAAGCACTCTCGACAAAGTACCTGTTTTTGGTCAACATCCTGTCTGTAGCCAAAATGTTTCCAAATAATTGACGATGCATTTCTTTTTGCAACCAAATTCTCTATTTCGGTCTTTTTTTGCCTGTTCCTCACTCATCATTTGGTCAAGCACAAGTTGAGCCTGGATGTCAACTAAGTGCAGCAACGAACTCTGTGTTTAATAATAAGAAACTGTGTATCCAACAACCCATATATCAGAGTAAATGACCTTAAATAAACCATGTGACTATAGGCGATGCGTACATCGCAATGTCGATGCTGAAACTATATATTGTGCTGCCCTAGCCTTGCTGACAATTATAATATACGGTGAGCGGATGACAAACCGCCTGTTCCAGTTTACCCCAAAGGATTTCTATTGGTTGGAGCTCCAGAGACTGCACATGCCACTCCATTCAAACAGAGCTAAGATTTGTTGGAGCAGGCACTGTTTTTCCCCTGCTTAGTTATCCAATCTTGGTAAATATATGCACCCTGGGGTCACTTCCTGTTTGTTGCTAATACTAGTGAGTTGTCAAGTACAGTAGCACATCAGTGAAAAGCTGTGCGTCCCAAGGTGCCACTGTACACACCACGGATGTATTGCACCATTATTAATGTGCCTGTCTGTGGCCTGCTGGTGACCTCGTGCGATTCTTGCCATTCCCCATTGATCTCTCTTATCATTTAGCTGACTGGATGTTTAAAACACACACACACGTGTCAGATCATGTCAGAACTTTTTCCACTTTTAATGTGACCTATAATGTAAACAATTCAAATGAAAAACAAACTGAAATCTTTGAGGGGAAAAAATTAAAAATAAAAACCTTACTATTACCTGGTTCTATAAGTGTGCGCTCTCTTATAACTGGGGATGTGGGTGTGTTCAGAATTAACCAATCACATTCAAACTCATGTTAAATAGAAGTCATTACACACCTCCCATCATTTTGATTAATCACTAAGTTCAGCTGTTATAGTAGTATTTTCCTGAAATATTCTTAGTTGCATCTCAGAGCAAAAGCCATGGTACGCAGAGAGCTTCCAAAGCATCAGAGGGATCTCATTGTTGAAAGATATCAATCAGGAGAAGGGTACAAAATAGTTTCCAAAGCATTAGATATACTATGGAACACAGTGAAGACCGTCATCAAGTGGAGAAAATGACACAACAGAGACATTACCAAGAACTGGACGTCCCTCCAAAATTGATTAAAAGACTAGAATAAAACTGGTCAGAAAGGCTTCCAAGAGGCCTACAGCAACATTAAAGGAACTGCATTAATTTCTGGCAAGTACTGGCTGTAAGCTACATGTGACAACAATCTCCTGTATTCTTCATATGAATGGGCTATGGGGTAGGGTGGCAAAACAGAAGCCTTTTCTTACAAAAAAAAAACATCCAAGCCCTTAATTCCCATAATTCCAAAAGGTATGTTTGGCGCAAAAACAACACTGCACATCACCCAAAGAACACCATACCCACAGTGAAGCATGGTGGTGGGAGCATCATGCTTTGGGGCTGTTTTTCTTCAGCTGGAACCGGGGCCTTAGTCAGGGTGGAGGGAATTTGAACAGTTCCAAATACCAGGCAATTTTGGCACAAAACCTTCAGGTGTCCATTAGAAAGATGAAGAGGAAGTTCACCTTTCAGCATGACAACAACCCAAAGCACACATCCAAATCCACAAAAGCATGGCTTCACCAGAAGATGATTAACGTTGGGGAATGGCCCAGCCAGAGCCCAGACCTGAATCTAATTGAACATCTATGGGGTGATCTGAAGAGGGCTGTGCACAGGAGATGCGCTTTTGCAAAGAAGAGTGGGCAAATATTGGTTTAACGGTGTGCACACCTATGCAACCAGGTTATTGTGAGTTTTTAATTTTCCCCCCTCAAAGATTTCAGTTTGTTTTTTCAATTGAATTGTTCACGTTAAAGGTGGAAAAGGTTCAGACATTATTTTTTTGTCTCATTCTTTTACATCACATGTATTTTAATGAGGTCACTCATTATGCTCATTCTAAAGTTGATTCAAACAGGATATGAATGCCTCAATACTTGTCTGCATTCTTTATATAGCAAGCCACCACAACAATGTGACTCACTGACTGTAGTAGTGATACCTTTTTTGTAGCTATTAAAGTGGTTATGGAGTCTGTATAAAAAAAAAAATTCCACAGTTCATTCTATTTATACTGATTTCCATGGTATAAAATATATTTTGTCTAAATAAGATTGTCATACTTCAGTGAACGATTAATATTATTCACTAATATTGCTTGGTAGTCCAGTAATTATTGCTATCAAGTGGTAAATCAATTATTTATTTTTACATAGTTTGCTGCCTTCAGCCATTCAGGATAATCTACTATTTCAGGTTCAGGGACTAGTTTGCAAAGAAATTGACAAAAGTAAGGGAATGTCAATCAAACTAGAAAGAAGTGATCAGAATTCAATCATAAAATGGTTAAGAGAGTACCTTGTTCATGTACCGTAAGTTGTTCAGCAAGCTAAAATCAAGGTGACTGGCTAGTTGGCTTGGGGGATGATCAGATTTCATTGGATGAGTAGGTTACTTTTTGGCTACAGATACAGATTGTTTCCAAGTTGGGACGCTGTGTAAAATGCAAATAAAAATAGAATGGAATGATATGCAAATCTTTCATCCCTGTATTAAATTGAAAATAGTACAAAGACAACATATCAAATGTTGAAACTGAGAAATTGTATTGTTTCTGGAAAAATATGTGCACATTTTAAATTTGATGCCAGCAACACATTTCACAAAAGTTGGGACAGGGGCATGTTTACCACTGTGTTGCATCACCTCTTCTTTTAACAATACTTTGTAAGTGTTTTGGAACTGAGACCAATTGCTGTAGTTTAGAAAGTGAAATGTTTTCCCATTCTTGCTTGATATTGGATTGCAGCTGCGCAACAGTTCATGGTCTCCTTTGTCATATTTATTATTTCATAATGCGCCAAATATTTTCAATGGGTGACAGGTCTGGACTTCAGGCAGGCCAATTTAGCACCCAGACTCTTACTTTGGAGTCATGCTGTTGTAATGCATGTGGAATGTGGTTTGGCTTTGTCCTGCTGAAATAAACTAGGCCTTCCTTGAACAAGACGTTGTCTGGCACTTTGAATTCAAAGTAAATGTGATGTTACTAAAATTCTACAAGTTTTGCTTTAATAGTTAATGCATCTTAATTGTGAATACCACCATTTGTTGTTAAAGCACTTCTTTGTGTATCTTATAACATCGCCAGGTTTCTGGAGCCGCATGGATGTGACCAGACCTTTTGTGTCCCAGGCTGTGATCACCGATGGACAGTACTTCTCCTTCTTCTGTTACCAGCTCAACACGCTGGCCCTGTCCGTAGAGACCGACGCTGGGAACCCCAGGAAGAATGTGTGCTGGGGGACAGACAGTTTTCGTCTGTTTGAGGAGGTGAAGGATGGGGCTGTGGTGGGACTGGATGACAGGGTCCTCAATCTCCTGGTCCAGTTCCTACTGAACAAGTAATGTGGAGAGTTTCGCGTTTGTGGGAGGAAGGAATTAGGAAATTATGATAAAGTAATAAACGTTTCTGGGTCAGGAAAAATGTGTATGTTGTTTTTCAGGAGTCTGCATGAAGTAATGCATACATGTACATTTGTTTTCTTGTGGCTGGTCACTAGGTGGTGCTTAGTCCATGTGGAATAACAGCACAACTATTCATCAGGCACACTGTCAAACCATAGCATATTTATTTGCCATCCACATATAAGTTTAATCTACATAAGGACATTTTGAAATTAATATTACAGGCACATGAATGTAACACTGACAGATAATGTCAAATTAAAAAACAACCAGGCATCAAGAGGCTAGCAAAAAAGAAAGTCAGGTGTAAGGCACTGCACAAAACCAATGATATATTAAAATGATTTAATGCAGCTGAAGGTAGACTAGGAGATATTGGCTTTTATGTTAAAACAGAGCTGTCCGTCCAACTAAAAAACACGCTGCCGAGATATTGCTGTGTTGTTACTGCAACCTAACAGGTACCGAGAGTGTGATGGTGAATCAAACCTGAAAACATGAGGATCATTTCTACCATAAAATAAAAACAATGTGTTGCCTGAATATATTTGCAGCACCAAAAATAAACTTTTTACTTTTGTCTCTGGTTCACATATTTACAATGAGTATAAATATTCTTGTTTCTGTAAAAAACTAAAACATTGAAACAAGACATTGCTTCAACAGTTAGTAATAAGAGTGATCTTAATTGAGTAGGTTATGATACTAAAAGTTCACACAAGTATACCATTGATAAGCTACTGATGAATAAGTAATTGATTCAAGCACACTCACAAAAAAAATGTAGCACTCTTATACAGGTTGATACAGTAGTTTTCTGAGTCTTCATATCTTTCGTTTTCTTGTGGAACTTTCATCTATTCCATTATCATCCTGAGTCCTGAAATAACATGCATTATAAAGACCATCTTAGTCTTCAAAAGAGATGTACGTAATACAATGTCAGACAAGGTATTAGATAAATAAAATCATACCCTTAAACGGTATGATTTACTCTAATATACTTACAGTTTATGCATTTGGTCAACATGCATCATATTTCCTGTAAAAGGAAAATAATAGTTTAGTTACATGTTAAGGATGGATACATGCCAAACATGGGCATCATGTTACATATAACAAAGTACATGGAGAAAAAAACAATTCTCCTGGAAGCTACTGGAAAGAAGTGTCACTGATTAAGACAAATTCAATAAACAATTTAAACACTACTCTCTATTGCATACAAAATTGGAAATTTATAAATATTTTGTACCAATAACATTCCACAAAGAAAGAAAACTGACTTGGAGCTGAATTTGTGTCTCAGAAAAGTAGTTATTGTCTAGCAGATCTAAAATCTTTATTTAATATATATTTTTTGTAATTCAACTTTTCTTGAGACAATCTTTAGTTATACCTATGCTCAGAGGGAGTTAGACCTGTTTGAATCATTTTGACCTGATAGAATACCTGCAAAGCTACCCGCCTATGGTTATAAATGGGTATGACTGGGTAAGATTGTGGACATAACCTAAATTGCTTAAGATATATACAAATACAAAAAATACTGTACATATTTTATTTTCAAGTTATCTATCTTTAAACATGCAAAACAATGACAGGTACATTGTCTTGCCTTTTAACCACTCTAAGCAATTCACTTAACTGTGCTTGCTGAAAGGTCTCTACTCCAATTGATTCATCATACCAAATTCTGAAATTGATTTATTTTAGAGACATGTCCTCAAACTTGAAATCAAAAGATTCAGGAGATAAAGCTGCTCAAAGTTGACCTATTTTGCCTATCAAACCCATGTCTAAAATTGCTTATGTATACTTAAAAACCTTGCAAACATGAAATGGACATCAACATGCTGCTGTCAACAGTTGACAGTCTACACTGGGAGTAAACCCCCATGACTGCACTTCTAAACAACATTCCAACCATTTGAGTTACACAAAAGGTACCTGTTGGATTGCCACATCAGCAACATTTCCAGCCAGTTCTGGAGTGAGCTCATGTTACATTCTTAATGTGTCAAAGAGCATCCTTTCTGCATTCTGATAGACTGTGTCACTATATTGGAGTACTGGCAGGATGTGGGCCAGTGGTACTCTGTCAATAACCTGAAAGAATCTGACAATCTGCTTCCTGTTGTTTTCGAGTGAGGCAAAATCTACTTCTGAAGAATCCATCTATTTGTAGAAGCATGAATCACTTTTACATCAGCGGTTGTCGCAAAGTGCCTGTAAGGTTACCTAGCCTAAAACCATAAAGAGCAAACAATAGTTGAAGCACAGTTGCTAGGAAAAAGTCTCTTATGGCTGTACCAGGTGGAAATAATATGACTACAAAGACAGATTTAAGGCCAGATCATTTGTCAAAAAAAATTTATGTTAAGATGACCAGCAGGTATAAAATATTTACTGTTTGGGAATAAATGTTGACTTTACTTAATGCGCTGGACGCAATTTACCACAGTGCTCTTTACTTTACTGCAGGTTACAGATTTAATCCTCATTACCTTGCTCTGATTCAGGTCACCCTCTTTCTGGTTTTCTCAATACACATTTTGCCGTCAGTGCTGGTTGAAGTACTTTCAAACATTCCAAAGGTAAAAAAGTGTCTGTTGAACCATTCATTTCAAAGATTAGTACACACAAAAATGCATGGTTCACCAGAGTTTATTAACCCATGAAGCATCTGGAAGCATGTGAACAGCAGTGTTGTTTAAATCTCTATGGGAAAGATTTAATTTCAAAACCAACCAGTTAAGGAGTGTGACCCAACTGGCTGCAACAGGTTCCTGGAATGGGAAACATTCTGTTGTCTTATCTATTTTAACAAAATATGAAAATTATACAAGATATACACATGCCCGTACTGCAAATCCACTTTTCTGGTTATTGAATGGACATGATTTTTGGGATTTGTTCTAACTACAAATCCCAATCCTGTCCTTTCACTAACAACACCTTTTCGTGTATTGAGTCCACGGGCGTTGAGTCCACGGGCGTTGAGTGGCGACACAGTGCCCGGCGTCTCCACTGAAAGCAGGTGTCCAATGACATTTTGACCCTTCCTCGTTCAACAAAATCTCTTTCTTTGTGAAATCTTATAAGTATAAAATCATATAATGAAAATGATTTATTTGAATGATGGATTTCATACAGTCCCCTTGGTCCGCATTTATCGACATTTTACAAATGTTTGTTGTTACCTGTAGGCGAGCTACTGCTCTTCTGAGAGCCCCACCGTTCATAGAGTAGAATGAGGAAGACCAGAATGATCACCTCAGCCACAATGGCTATGAAAGGTTTTAGAGGCTCCATGAAGCTAATGACCCGAACTTCCAAGTGGCTCACACTGGTCTTGATGTTGTAGATGGCACTGCAGATGTAAACACCAGAGTCCACCTCTGTCAGGTTCGTCACGGTGAGTTTTGTGGTGTTCCGATCAACAAAGATCTTGTAACGAAGGGGGTCAGTAGTTGAATTGATGAGTTCCTGAACCCAAAAGGAAACGAAGGACATAAAGCCTCATAGACAAAAGCTATAACATACCATAATATTGTCACAATCACTGTCATTAAATTATTTGAGTATTGACAAAATACAATATGTTGAGGGAAATAAAACGTCTTATTTTGTATATTATTTTGTTATTTCCAGTTTTTACATTTGGCCTGCCATCTCTCACCTGCTCAGTACCATTTTCTTTGTACCAAATCCAGGTTTTAGGAGGAAGCTTGATTTTACAGGCCATCACCACAGAGTCACCCACATAGGCAACTATGGGCTTTTCCTTCATGTTGCCCATCTCTGGTGCTGAAGGGCAACAATCAGACCATGTGATTTGAAAACAAAATCTCAATTTGTGTCTCACAGAAAGGACAAACATTTTAAATACTCATATGAAAAAAAAAATGTATATTTAATCCTGTTACATCACAACCCAGCAAAATAATGTGCATGTTCTGTCAATCATGAGAGATGCACAATGTATTCTACATATCAACCAATGAAACAACATGGAGCCTCCTTATAACGACATAGCTGTTTTGTTACAACCAGACAAATTTTGTGCTGGTGAATTATTCTATAGATATTTTAATTTTTTTAAGGAATCAATGTATTTGTCAGGTTTTGTCATTGTATAAAGTGTTTTAACATGCACCAGTGCAATTCATCCTACTATACCTGTCAAATAAAAATCAAATTTTGACTCCTTGTCTGCACCATTAAAGACACATGAGTAATTCCCAAGGGAATCTCCATGAATGCTGAACCTGTAAAAGAGAATAGAATCATTGTTACTATAATCATAGACTCATTGTTAATTTGCCTTTGCAAAATAACAAGGGGGGGGGGGACATGAAGCAGTAGGGCCAATCTATTAAAAACACAGTTACAGTAGACCATTGTACATTTTTGTATATTTGGATGAAATGTTGTCAGAAAGTGATATTTCTAGTCTCTTAACCTGATGGAATGATAAATACATACTTACACTTTTTTGAGATTATATTGTTCATTCTCCAAAAGTACAGTCAGGCGTGAGTTAGCAATTTCAATCCCATCTTTTCTCCAGAACCCAGTAACATTTGGTAATTTGTTTGGATTACCGTCACAGGTACAAGCTAGCTCTAAATTGATGGGTTTCAAGATTTCAACTTTTTCAACAAGATTGTCACCTGTTTTAATGAATTTTGATGGGATTTCAAACAGATAGAAAAACAAAAGCTACAATGAGACAACTGATCATAAAGTATATGAAGCAAATTGTTTTGTAAATTCTAGTAGTAGGCTAGAGATTGGCATCTTTAATTTAATTTAAAGGTGGAGTCAAAAACATGATTTAATATTTCTTTGGTAGACATATACACATTGTAAGGTTGAAGTAACACTCGTAACTAGAACATTCTATCAGTCTATTGACGGTGCCTTTGGAAAGTATTCAACCCCTTTATCTCATAATTTATTACGTTATTCTTTTGCCATCAATCTACACACAATACCACATAAGGACCAAGTGAAAACATGATTTCAGAAATTTGTGCCAATTTATTCAAACACAAAAAACTGAAATTTCTCATGTATATGTAGTCAGAGCTTTGGCCATTTCACTCCAAATTGAGCTCAGAAGTATTTTGTGTCCTCTGATCAACTTTGAGATGTCTCTTAATTGTATTCCATTCTCAAAACATTTTATACCACAACAAATATTGATGAAGTGACTGAATACCTTTGGAAAGCATTGTATTTGAAAAACGAATCACTAAAAATACAGTTAAAATTACTGCATGGGGACTTAAAGGACACTTACAATACAGCTATAGTAGATCTGTAATCTATATAGAAAATATGCAGATCAACACCACAGTGCCCCTCCAGAATTATTGGCACCCTTGGAATATATGCAAACGTTTTAATTGTTTATCAGCTTGATACACCAAAAACAATCATAGGAATCTAACATTTATCTGAGTGATAATTATATATATATATTTTTTTTTTGTAAAAAATTAGCATGCCACAATTATTGACAATGCATTTAGGATTTATGCACCCACTGGTTGCCAAGATAACAGCTGAGTCATCTCCTATAATGTTTAATGAGGTTGCAGAACACATACTTTAGCATGGGATCTGAGAGAATTCCTCCATAAAGAAACTTGTCCCAGCTTGTGGACTCTCCTCATCAGCTGACCCCACAGAGATTGGGATTTAGGTCAGGGGACTGTGACAGCTATTGCAAATAATTGTGTCGATGGGCAGTGAACAATTTTTTGTGGATTTGGAGGTTTGCTTTGGACTATTGTCAAAATTGTCCTACCTGCTGGAAGACCCACAGACATCCCAATTTCAGCCTCCTGGTTTTGACCTAAAATGTCCTGGTACATTTCTTGATGGAGTTAATGTTGATAGGTATCTTAACAAGGTTCTTAGGGCCTTTGAAAGTAAAATATCTCTGCAACATAGCAGATCCACCCTCATACCTCACAGTGAGGATTAGATTATTATTTAAGCATAAACATGGCTCTTTTTACATCAAACCCACCTCTTACATCAAATAAATATGTTATACTAAAAAATATATGTTATACATGCTAGATTTTTGTCTCATCAGACCATAGAACATGGTTCCCATCAAAGTTTGAATGACATTAATCAAACTCCAGGCAATTAAGTGTGTGCTCTGGTGACAGCAGAGGCTTTCTCCTGTCAGCCCTTCAAAATCACTTGTTGGCATAGAGATGGAATCTATAGTTTTATGTTCTTGGTGACCCAAAGATGTAATCACTTCTGCAATTCTCCAACTGTGAACTTTTGCAATTATGTTAGTGTAAGATCAAGCTGAAGGAACAACATCCTCTTCTGTTTATATTTACCGAGGGTGCCAATAGTTCTTTAATGCACAAGATTTTGAAGTAACACAAGATGACGGAGTGAAGAACGGCCTAAACATTTGACAGTATCAGCAGCATACAGTGAAATCCATAAGTATTTTGACAGTGACACATTTGAGCAGATACATGAATCATTGCGAGACCAGGTTTCAAATGAAAATTATACACAGCCAAGACATTAAGGTTTTTGAATAAACAAGACAAGACATTTACTCGTGTTGAGTAAATTATTAAAAAGAAAGAAAGTACTAATGAGCTTAGCAATGGAAAATTACAATTGATGCCCAAAGAATGCCCTCCACAATGCTCAAAACAACTGTAAAACAGATCGGGAACACTCTCTTGGAGGTCGGAGTGGGTGCAACAGCTATTACAATTCGTAGAACACCTCAAGGCCTCAAATTACAGAGGCTGGACTGAAGGTGCAAAAACCTCAAACATATTTTCATGTATGCCAAGGAGTTTTTTAAGGCCAAAAAGCAGAGAGTTCTTGACGGGTAAATTGAATTACCAGATCTGAATCAAACTTAGCATGCCTTTCACATGCGAAAGACAAGACTGGATACAAAAACACAATAAACAAGTAGGGACTTCAGATGGCTGGATTACAGCCCTGGCAGAGCATCACCAGTGAAGGTGAACAATGTCGGGTGACGGGTTGCAAAACTTAGGCAATCATTAGGCAGTCATTGCATGCAAAGGATATACGTAGTACGTATTACATAATTGTACATAATGTTAATAAACCCTAAAAATGGGGGACAGTGTACAGAACGTGCAAATAATGAATCCAATATGGTTGAACACCATGACATTAAAGCTGACAGTCTGCACTAACCTCAATATATCATTTTAAATCCAACTGCAATACAGAGTTAAACAACAGAAAACTGTGTCACTGTCCAAAAAATTTTGGAGTTCACTGTATACTATATGAAGAGCAACAACACACATAAGTGACAAAAATAAGAAATATAGTAGTTACCTTTCAAGACTGCACTCCTAAATACTGTTGTGACAGGATCATTCAAAGCCAACAAAGGATTTTCTGCTATGAGAGAAATTAACAAAAATATATTTTTTGTTATAAGCTACATAAATTAACATTTCGTATACATAACATGCAGTATCTTACTGCTACATTTCTATTTAAATAGACAGGTGCATTACCATCTCAATGCACCCTTGAATGAATAAGCATGCACACCGAGCTCATAGTTCTTCTGAAGTTCAGTAGACCACTAAACAGCCTACTGAGACACACTGTACCACCTGACAGTGAAGACGTTAAATGACAAGGTCAGCCGTGTCACAGTGAAGCGCGCGTGTTCACATTACACCCTACACAATTACACACACCATAGTGACCGAAAGCACACCGCCACCGGCTCTGTAATAAAATGTGTTATCTGTTAAGATGCAGAATACAAGATAACAACAGACCCAGTCATTGGATCCTGAATAATTTCATCTCGGACACGCCACACTGACCTTCTACCGCACAAATTCAATGCAATTTTGTGGATGTACCGATGCAGCTGAGCAAGGTCACATCACAACCAATCAAGTATAAAGAGCTGTCTACAAAGCAGATACATGGTCACATATTTACTTGTGTAGATGCCCCTCCAGAATAGAGGAATCAGAATGAGCTTGAGGGAAGAGATCCAGGGAGAAAACATGGTTGTTTCAGTAAGTCAGCTAGTCCCTTGTCTGCTCTATTTCACACCGAGTCTCTTCTCATCTGGCTGCTTCCTCTTTCTCTCTCTCTCTCTCTCTCTCTCTCTCTCTTTCTACCCTCCCTTCCTCTCCTTCATTCTCTCTGGGTCCCCCTTCCCCTCCCTGCACGTCCTTTCAGCATCGGTGACGCAGCAGAAATATCAGCTTTCTGCGGCCTCCTGTGCCTTCATTATTCACACCGACACAAAACCAATGGTCTGGCCAGTGCTGTCCCATAATGCAACAGCCAACATGCAATGGAAGGGTAGAGAAGCAGAATGGCCAGGATGATATGGCATCCCCACACAACAACCATTTAGCAGAGAAATGATGGTGGGCGTTAAGGTCAAGAGTCATGTAAGGTGTAGGACTGGATGGACACTGCCTGTCACCTTGGAGATCACTGTAAAATCCTTAAGAATATGTGTGATATCAAATGTTTCATAATGTATTAATATTGGCAATATTTGAGGTAACTTCTGTATTCAATATAATTTAAATATTCACAATTTTTATACTGAACTGATATATAAATGCAATATAAATGCAACATAAAGGTATTTAAAATATGTTGTCAGGTGAATAGGTTGTCTTGGTAAAGGAGAAATACTCACTAACATGGATGAAAACAAAGTTCTGTGAAAAATGTGACTAAAATAAGCTTTTTGTGTTTTATGTTTTATTTCTATTTATTTTTATTTTTTATTGTTATAAAATGTACATGCATATTTCTTTCTTTTTCTTTAAATGAAATAGTATAGTTTAGGTATTAACTCTGTGGTACATTCCACTCAATGTAGTGAGTATTGAACCCTACCTTGGATCTGTATGTTCCGTGGTAAAAGCCCCTGTGAATCTTCATTACTGTTATACATTTTTCAATTTAAACCATCTGTCCACATTAATCCAGATTATGCAGTCAGCAGAAATTCCTTTGGTTTTGGGGGCTTATGTAGTCAGCCCATCAGTGATCGGCTGTTCCCTTCACAACACCATCCCTAAATCCATCATCTCTCTTGGTTTAGCCCGCTGACCAATCCAATCTAGGGACTCAGGGACCAAAACCAAAAAACTAAAGTACTCCCTGCAAATCCCCAGGTAGCCTATTCACTCTGTTAAGGCTGATGGTGAGCGGTTGACAAGCTTGGAGAAGCACTATCGAAGTACAGCACTGATCCCTCCAGACCTCTCCTGTCATCCACTACCACAGGAACAGGAGATACCCACACCATGGCCACCGAGGGGATGTCCAGAGAAGAGGCAGAGGAGTACCAGAAACAGCTGGTGGAGGAAAAGTAAGTTATTACTTAAAATCATCATCTTCTATTTTTTTTTTTTTGATGTTTTAACTGCTAAGGATGAGTAGGGTGAAAAAAATGTTTCTGGTTTGGTCTCCATTCCATATCAACTCAACCAAATACAAAAAGTACACATTTAATCATCAGAAACCCAACGCCTCATGTAGGATATTGCAAATCATTGATCTGACTAAAACCCTTTTGGAACGATTTTGACATTTACTGTTAGTGTTCATTTGCAAGACAGTGCAGATTATTTATTTTAAACTTTATTTTTTGACAAATATGAGCTCTTCTTGTATTGTTCCATATTTAAGAAAGAAAGGCATTCAATTGGTACAATAGATCATTCTGATTGTGAATTTTATACCACATTATTGGGATATAAGAAGAGTCAAACTGAAAGCAGACTATAAACAGCAGTCCTAGAATACTTCATCAGATTATGCCTCCAATTGCTGAATGATGGGATTGACAACTGCAGCCATAATCTGGAGATTAATACTAACAAAATAATTACTCCACTGCCTCAAAAACTAGCCCTTTTGTATTTATATATTTTTCCTATACTCTCTTAATGTATCTTAATCTTTAACTTGTATTTTATTGCAATGAGGAATTATGATTGAAAAGAAGACTATAAAACTTTTGCAGTATCTACAATTTTATTTATTTGGTTAAATTGTTTCTGCTCTGCAAACAGGATGGAGAGGGACTCAGAATTCTTGGTAAAGAAGGCTGAGAGGGCCACACTTAGAACATGCTTAAGAGACAAATACAGACTACCAAAGGTAAGACAGCTGCTGGTCACTTTCCCCCATTCTCCTATCATAGGAAATGGGAAATGCAGAGAACACCTGCTTTAAAATGTAGATATACTCAAATGTTTAAAAATGCGTACAAAAGGCTCAACAATAAAAATAAAAACACATTTCCTGTGAATGACGTAAGACGATAAATGTGGACACATACAGACATAGCCGAACCACGATGCAACAGAGGCTTCGGCATTCAATGTCGATGTGCGTGACTCACGGACCCGATGGCCTTCTAGGGATTCTGAGCAGTCTAGAGATTAAGGCATAAAAAAAGACTTGTGATCGTGGATATATCCTCGCCTGAGCCAACCTGACTCTCCCTGTGTGTGTGTGTGCCATCTGTCACACTGGCTGTACAGGGAGTCAACCTCCCAGTCAGTCATACTGGGGTCACATGTGACTCAAAGCTACGCTGTCGTTTGACGTGTTGGCTGTTGGGCGAGGTCTACAGCCACTGGCCAGCAATGCTTTCTGACCACGTGACCAGGTCAAGTGACTTCTGGCTGAATATCTTACCTGGTCAAGTCACATGGAAAAACTGGACCCGCTTTTTGTTAAAAGATGGTCCAAGAAGAAAAATCACTCAAATGTATATGTTATGATATAAATACTGTACATGGGCATAATAGTACATTCTTCCTCAGTCTGACCTGTGCATTGCTTGCTGTGTTTAGAGTGAACAGGATGCAAACCTAATGGAGTTGGCAGGAGACGACATTGACGTGCCTGAAGAACTCCTTAAGATGGTCGATGACGATGCCACAGAGGAGGAAGAGAAGGACTCTATCTTGGGTCAGATACAGAACCTCCAGAACATGGATATGGACCAGATCAAGGAGAAAGCCTCAGCCACCATGGTTGAGATTAAATCTAAAGCAGAAGAGAAATGCTCTGTCATGTGATTGAAGAAACATTGGTCTTGTTTATCTGAAAATTACTTCCTAAGAACCAAGTTTGAACAAGGTGTTGACTTCAAGGTTGAACTTCCCTTAAGGTTTCTAATCTAGACTGTGGACTTGGACTGATCCGAAACATGTTCAGTAGGTCTACTACACAAAGTCTAAATTTAACCAGTCTTAGGTTAATCTGTCAACAGAGAATTCTCTCCTGGAGAGATGACTCTTAATCTGTCTTATTTAGAAGGCTGTGGGGAGGCCCAGAATATCATCAAAGAGTTGGGAGAAGGAGAATTTATGCTGTTGAGATTAATACGTTTTTCTGTTCTGTTAAAAACAGTAAACCCGTTGTCTTCTTTGAAAGAAGGTACAAATGCGAGTGCAAACAGCATCATGGTATAATGGTTCTAGATGGTCTGTATTTTGTTATTTAAAACTGTTACAACTGGATTTTGTATTTGACACTTTTAATAAATGCAGTCATATTTCATAAAAACCCCATGAAAAACAATCCATGCCCAAAACCATGCTGTATGTAATAAGACAAGGCAAGTCAAAGCTCAGTAATACACATTTTATCAGCACACTTCAACTCTACCATCTCCATCATAAAGTGGAGATAATCGTATAACCAAAGTCAGCTGCAGAAGATTCCAGAGGCCTTCAAGCCACCATCTGAAGACGTAAAGACTAGATACTTCATTCCCCCTTTGTTGTCTGTATACTGCAATTATAATGTGCACAAGTCTAATAAATTATTAAAAGCACATCGATATATATTATCTAAAAAAAAGGAAAGAATTACATAAAAATATATTTGTGAGGAGGCTGGATACTGTATGTAACAGATAAGTACAGCTATAAAATTGTCTTTTAAAAGTATTTTTAAAATAAAATAAAACATCTAGTCAAAGGCACTAACATGTGATCTCATTTCAAACCCAGTTACTGTAATTAAATAAAGCAGGATTTTACAGAATAGGCCTAAAGTATCAAATGCCTGTTTCATCTCAAATGCCACAATGCCAGTGTCTAATCTGACCACCACAGAATTTTAAAAGACAGAACAAAGATCCCTCATCAGGCCACCAATGCTTTGTCACTGGTGGTGAAGCTGCAGGCTATTAATGAAGACAGTCTGAAGCTCACTGATGTCATCCGTGGTCTCTATGGGAATGCTGGCTCTGGCGGGGGAGTTTGCCAAATCGCTAGCAACGCAGGCATGGCCGGATGGGCAACAGTTGTCATACAGCGTGGAGCTTGTGAGGTCTGAGCCACCCACAGCTCCCTGTAGAGGCAGGTACACCTCCAGGTAAGGGCTGGCGCAGTGTGGGGAGAGAAAGCCATGGTCTTGGGGGTGGTGGAAGTGTTCGGGTTTTGGGCTATGGCACGGGCTTTGGGAGGGGCTATGTGGCATGGGGCACGTCTGCAAGCAGCTGTTCCTCCTCATGGTGCGATGGAGGTCGAGTTTGGCGATCAGAGGCTTCCCGATGTTGACGTCAGTCGTCCACTCCACCAGTTCGTCAATGGCTTTGAAAGAGCCTTGCAGACACACAGTGAACTCCAGCTGGTCCTGAGAGAAGACAAGGGGTATTACTGACCACATTCAAACTGGATCTCCTTTACCTAACCTCCTGAGACCACATTCACACTGGATCTCCTTCATCTAACCTCCTGAGACCACATTCACACTGGATCTCCTTCACCTAACATCCTGAGACCACATTCACACTGGATCTCCTTCACCTAACCTCCTGAGACCACATTCACACTGGATCTCCTTCATCTAACCTCCTGAGACCACATTCACACTGGATCTCCTTCACCTAACCTCCTGAGACCACATTCACACTGGATCTCCTTCACCTAACCTCCTGAGACCACATTCACACTGGATCTCATTTACCTAACCTCATGAGACCACATTCAAATTTAATCTCCTTCACCTAACCTCCTGCGACCACATTCACACTGGATCTCCTTCATCTAACCTCCTGAGACCACATTCAAACTGGATCTCCTTCATCTAACCTCCTGAGACCACATTCAAACTGGACCTCCTTCATCTAACCTCCTGAGACCACATTCACGCTGGATCTCCTTCATCTAACCTCCTGAGACCACATTCACACTGGATCTCCTTTACCTAACCTCATGAGACCACATTCAAACTGAATTTCCTTCACCTAACCTCCCGAGACCACATTCACACTGGATCTCCTTTACCTAACCTCCTGAGACCACATTCACAGTGGATCTCCTTTACCTAACCTCATGAGACCACATTAAAACTGGATCTCCTTCACCTAACCTCCTGAGACCACATTCCCACTGGATCTCCTTCATCTAACCTCCTGAGACCATATTCAAACTGGATCTCCTTTACCAAACCTCCTGAGACCACATTCACACTGGATCTCCTTCATCTAACCTCCTGAGACCACATTCACACTGGATCTCCTTCACCTAACCTCATGAGACCACATTCAAACTGAATCTCCTTCACCTAACCTCCTGAGACCACATTCAAACTGGATCTCCTTCACCTAACCTCCTGAGACCATATTCAAACTGGATCTCCTTTACCTAACCTCCTGAGACCATATTCAAACTGGATCTCCTTTACCTAACCTCATGAGACCACATTCAAACTGAATCTCCTTCACCAAACCTCCTGAGACCACATTCACACTGGATCTCCTTCACCTAACCTCCTGAGACCACATTCACACTGGATCTCGTTCACCTAACCTCCTGAGACCACATTCACACTGGATCTCCTTCACCTAACCTCCTGAGACCACATTCACACTGGATCTCCTTCACCTAACCTCCTGAGACCATATTCAAACTGGATCTCCTTTACCTAACCTCATGAGACCACATTCAAACTGAATCTCCTTCACCAAACCTCCTGAGACCACATTCACACTGGATCTCCTTCACCTAACCTCCTGAGACCACATTCACACTGGATCTCGTTCACCTAAACTCCTGAGACCACATTCACACTGGATCTCCTTCACCTAACCTCCTGAGACCACATTCACACTGGATCTCCTTCACCTAACCTCCTGAGACCACATTCACACTGGATCTCCTTCACCTAACCTCCTGAGACCACATTCACACTGGATCTCCTTCACCAAACCTCCTGAGACCACATTCACACTGGATCTCCTTCACCTAACCTCCTGAGAACACATTCACACTGGATCTCCTTCACCTAACCTCCTGAGACCACATTCACACTGGATCTCCTTCACCTAACCTCCTGAGACCACATTCACACTGGATCTCCTTCACCTAACCTCCTGAGACCACATTCACACTGGATCTCCTTCACCTAACCTCCTGAGACCACATTCAAACTGGATCTCCTTCACCTAACCTCATGAGACCACATTCAAACTGGATCTCCTTCACCTAACCTCCTGAGACCACATTCACACTGGATCTCCTTCACCTAACCTCCTGAGACCACATTCACACTGGATCTCGTTCACCTAAACTCCTGAGACCACATTCACACTGGATCTCCTTCACCTAACCTCCTGAGACCACATTCACACTGGATCTCCTTCACCTAACCTCCTGAGACCATATTCAAACTGGATCTCCTTTACCTAACCTCCTGAGACCATATTCAAACTGGATCTCCTTTACCTAACCTCATGAGACCACATTCAAACTGAATCTCCTTCACCAAACCTCCTGAGACCACATTCACACTGGATCTCCTTCACCTAACCTCCTGAGACCACATTCACACTGGATCTCGTTCACCTAAACTCCTGAGACCACATTCACACTGGATCTCCTTCACCTAACCTCCTGAGACCACATTCACACTGGATCTCCTTCACCTAACCTCCTGAGACCATATTCAAACTGGATCTCCTTTACCTAACCTCATGAGACCACATTCAAACTGAATCTCCTTCACCAAACCTCCTGAGACCACATTCACACTGGATCTCCTTCACCTAACCTCCTGAGACCACATTCACACTGGATCTCGTTCACCTAAACTCCTGAGACCACATTCACACTGGATCTCCTTCACCTAACCTCCTGAGACCACATTCACACTGGATCTCCTTCACCTAACCTCCTGAGACCACATTCACACTGGATCTCCTTCACCTAACCTCCTGAGACCACATTCACACTGGATCTCCTTCACCAAACCTCCTGAGACCACATTCACACTGGATCTCCTTCACCTAACCTCCTGAGAACACATTCACACTGGATCTCCTTCACCTAACCTCATGAGACCACATTCAAACTGGATCTCCTTCACCTAACCTCCTGAGACCACATTCACACTGGATCTCCTTCACCTAACCTCCTGAGACCACATTCACACTGGATCTCCTTCACCTAACCTCCTGAGACCACATTCAAACTGGATCTCCTTCACCTTACCTCATGAGACCACATTCAAACTGGATCTCCTTCACCTAACCTCCTGAGACCACATTCACACTGGATCTCCTTTACCTAACCTCATGAGACCACATTCAAACTGAAGCTCCTTCACCTAACCTCCTGAGACCACATTCACACTGGATCTCCTTCATCTAACATCCTGAGACCACATTCACACTGGATCTCCTTCATCTAACATCCTGAGACCACATTCACACTGGATGTCCTTCACCTAACCTCCTGAGACCACATTCACACTGGATCTCTTTCACCTAACCTCCTGAGACCACATTCACACTGGATCTCCTTCACCTAACCTCCTGAGACCACATTCACACTGGATCTCCTTCACCTAACCTCCTGAGACCACATTCAAACTGGATCTCCTTCACCTAACCTCATGAGACCACATTCAAACTGGATCTCCTTCACCTAACCTCCTGAGACCATATTCACACTGGATCTCCTTCACCTAACCTCCTGAGACCACATTCACACTGGATCTCGTTCACCTAAACTCCTGAGACCACATTCACACTGGATCTCGTTCACCTAACCTCCTGAGACCACATTCACACTGGATCTCCTTCACCTAACCTCCTGAGACCACATTCACACTGGATCTCCTTCACCAAACCTCCTGAGACCACATTCACACTGGATCTCCTTCACCTAACCTCCTGAGACCACATTCACACTGGATCTCCTTCACCTAACCTCCTGAGAACACATTCAAACTGGATCTCCTTCACCTAACCTCCTGAGACCACATTCACACTGGATCTCCTTCACCTAACCTCCTGAGACCACATTCACACTGGATATCCTTCACCTAACCTCCTGAGACCACATTCAAACTGGATCTCCTTCACCTAACCTCCTGAGACCACATTCAAACTGGATCTCCTTCACCTAACCTCCTGAGACCACATTCACACTGGATCTCCTTCACCTAACCTCCTGAGACCTGAGCTTTGGTGCAGGAAGCCTAAAATGTCCCAGGGTCTCAAGAGGGTTTTTTTTGGACATTCTCAAGAGATCATATAAAAAGGGCAGAGACAATATAATTCAGTAGTAATGTGACATTATAAAGTGCCCTTACCTTGAGCTTCTGCAGAGAGCTGAGCCGTGTGTACAGACAGTGCTGAGGCAGAGAACTGGATAGCAGGTAGATGCCGGTCTCCTCTGGTGTCTCCCTGTTCATCTCTTTGGGGTCAACATCAAGGTCCTAAACAGAAACAAAAGAAAAAATGATGCATGCTCAGTATGGGTTGTTCTTAAAATTCTGTGGCATTTTACTATTGTTTTTACAATTGGTTAATTTATTCAAATGCACTGTTTGCATTTCAATTCTAAAGCCACAACCAATACAATTTTAAACTACTGACTAAATAACTGTTACCATGATGAATGTAGTATATATTAAGATTATTAGATATATTTATTTAAATGCCCAAAACATGTCAATAGCCTACATCTCTGTAATTCCCCAGAGAGACAAACCAAGGTCTTTACCCCCAACATCTTTTTTCAATTTAAAGTGTTGGAGACCAAAAGTGTTACAGAGGCTGTGTGAGTGCTGGAGTAAAATAATCTCTTCAGCATAAAGACATTCTTTGCCCAATCCTTTCTCCGAACGTGTTCTCCATCTAATTAGTATTGAACAGAGCTCAGAAACCCATAATAACATCAGAGGCTTGAGTTTCAAATCATGGATTTTACAAATCATGGATGGATTAGGCTATTGGATTAGTTACACATTTTTGGTATTTTCGGTCACTGTGGGGATTGGAAGGAAACTGAGATGAATTGCCGACAGGAGCTTGGGGAAGGAACAGGTTTACATAAATGAATAGATTGGAACACTGTAGCGTCTCACCAGTGACAAGTTAGTGACATGAGCCTGGCAGAAGGACATGTCCTCTGGTTTCTTCACAATGTGGGTGTAGATGACCATCACGTTGGAGAATTCGGCAGCGAAGCCCAGCTTGATCTGAGCTCCACAGTCAAAGTCCAGACACATACTCTCAGGTAGTTCTACAGAGAGAGAAAAGTCAGTGTGAAGGACGTTGATGCCATCAAATAAACAACCAAAATGTCCACATACCGTATTCTGTTTCACTGTTTTCTTTTCACTCAGGTGTGTCGATTTCTTTTTAATTGACCTTCATTTAAAGGTGATATCATTTAGAATTAATTATGTTTCACAATAAGTGCCGTTTCTCACCGTGAGCCTTGGCCCACTGTCGACTGTGAGACCGGCCCGCGTCGGAGCCGCCGTCTGGCAGAACTGGGTCAGTCAGAGCCCTCCGCTCTGAGAGGCTGCTGCGGATCTCCAGAGCCTGCTTGCCCTTGGTGGCAACAAACTGGCCCATATCTGGGTAACATATACCACCAGGATAGCATTACCTCAGTGTCATACAGCATTTATCTTGCTAAAAATATTTTTTTAAGGACTAATTAACCTGTTAACTATTGGTTATAGCAGTTATCCGTGAAGAGAATCAGCATTTCCCTGGTGAGTGTGCATATTTACTGTCTTCATCTCTGACTGAGTCATTGCCATTGAAAAGTTATTTTAAGATCATATAGTTTCTTCTTCCAGGCTACATGGATGTAATATTGTACAAGAGGCCTCCCTCAAATTGTAGGCCTAGATTAGATGAGGTATCACTACTAGATTGTTTTTACTGATCTCAGTTTGTCAGTGTTAGTAGACAGTGTTAGTAGACAGTGTTAGTAGACAGTGTTAGTAGACAGTGTTAGTAGACAGTGTTAGTTTGTCAGTATTAATTCTGTGCTTTGCACTTTGTGTCATCAGTTGGAGGAATCCCGATCCGCTAGCTGGGTCTAAGCTGAGAGTCTGTGCCAAGGTGAATAAAACGCCCACTTGACAAGTGTTTATATTTCACAAACAGCGATTGAGTTCTATAACATTATAATACAATAGATTTGTGTCCATACCGCTGTTAATTCCTTTACATGGTATTCCATTAGATCAATAGTTAATATTTCATTGTACATTAACTTGAATACACCATGGCCACATTTAGATGTGGTGAAATTGCAACAATTAATAATTGGTCCTTTCCTCCTTACCCTCAGCTACTCTGTCCAGCAAAACCGTGATTTTCTCATCCTCCAGAAGACGCTGCTTCAGAAACTTGATGAAAACACCGTTGGTGAATCCACTAGAGCTCAGTTCAAAAGCTTCCGCATCTTGGCAGCTGCATAATGAAAGAATGGAACAAAATTGGGGAAGATATCCCATTTGTTCAAACAAAGTCACGTGTTGCCAATAGAGATTTAGACGTTTTGTTGAGTAACAGTCAAATTACTCACGTTGCATATCCAAATACAATGTTAGCTGTGACCTTTAGTAGAATGTTTGGGGTGGTTTCATCATGGATATTTCTAAAACAAAACAATGAAATAGTCACAAATATAAGTAAATTCACAACACACAATATGGTGAAGATTAAATACAAATGTATTCACATTATACAGTGACAAATTGTTTTCATATTTTGGCTCTGTATTCCAGCACCACAAAATTATTCAATGACAATATGGTTAGTCCAGACAGGTGTTGGGTATTTTATTTATATTCAATTAGCCATTTAGAAATGAAAGCATATCCTCTTCAGAGTCCCCCATTTTAGGGTACCAAATGTATTTTGCACAAGAGAGCTGTCAATGTCTTGTCTTCTAGGCTTTGCATTTGGAATCTGCTGATGGTGTCTGACAAAATGACCAAAAGGTGTCATTTCACATCAAGCTGGCCATCATAAGGCAGATAAATCAGAATAAATTGATCAAAGACATTGTCAAAACATTAGGGGTTTGGCAATATGTAATCAAGTGTTTGGCAATATGAGAAGGAAAGAAAGCACTGGTAAGCTAAGCAATGGAAAGCTACTTTGGAAAAAAAATATTGTGAATAACTGATGAATACTTAACTTCCTAACTTCAAAACTTCAAACCTAACTTCAAATATCTTTATAGTTCACTATATAGCATGCTGGTAACATGGATGGGACAAAAAAATAATACTTGTGATCAAATGAAGTAGTCTCATACACACTAGCATAGTATCCTAGGCTTTGCTCACCTTTTCCTACACATATCCAGCAGGAACACATTGAGTCCTGTTTCCTTCTCCTGCATCAGTTTGAGGATGCTCTGCACACACAGGCAGTTCGCTGAACGGTATGGGTTTGGAGCATCCACAGGCACCATGAAGCTGTTGCCATAATTCTCATAACCATGTCCAGCATAGTACAGTAAACCTAGGAGAGGGAGAGAACAAGGGTCATTTATAAACCATAGATACAGCAGTGAACAAATAAAACTGAAAATAGTAAAAAAAACACCCATTTAATTCACCTGTTGAAAACAAACCGAAACGTACAAGAACAGGGCCAACGCATGGTGCAGCGGTCTCAGTCGCAGTGAAAATGTGTCCCAGTGGACAGGGTTTCACATTCTGATAGCGGCATAACAACGACCCCCAGGGGGTCAAGCAGCGTAAAAGGGGGTGGGACAGTCGCATGGGACTGCCTTGCCACCCCTCACTCTAGCGGTATCGGGTGTCAGGAGCCCCGAAACTCTAGAATGGATGTCTAGTTGGAGAAAGTGAAACCGTATGGCGTGTTCCAGCTAAAAGGTTTCAGGGTCAAGCGAGCAGTGTCAAAGCAATCACAGTGGTTTTGGCGAGACGCGCTCAGAGGAAGTGTGTCTCAATCCTCAGCCATCCTCACGCCTGCTGTGCTACTGATGAGACCACATACGACCGTGAAGGATAACCGGACATAACGAAATTGGGATGGGAAAGAAAACACACAAGAGTTATTCACTCTAACACAAGGCCTAGAAATGATTGACATACCATAGACACCCTTGTGAAGCAAGAGAAGAAATTCATCGACTGCGTTGCGCATCTCTGACTCGGTGAGGTCCAACAGCGACACCACCTTAAAGTTCAGCTGGCGCAGAAGATTGGTGAGATCATACACATCCACCATGGGAGCCTTGAGCTGGGGGTGGTTCTGGTATGAGAGGTTACCAATCAGAAGGGCCACTTTATCTGTCGCTGTGATGGGAGGGAAACAGCGTCAGCGACTACGAGATGAGAACCGCAACATTTCAGCAAGAAAGTAAAAAAGAAAACAGGTTACTGTGTGGACTCATGTTCTGATATGCTTACCATAAGGTGGTTCTTGAGTGCTGTTTAGGAGGAGGCCTGCAAGCAGAAGACTATCGTTATGTAGTTATGTAATATTCTCTATGTACTTTTGTAATGAGACATTTAAAATAATATTATTCATGTTTCCTAAATCATTATATCCTGGAGAAATATAAGTGCACAAACTGTCTGCCGTAGCGTTAAGCCCACTGTTGGTAACCCACCCAGCATAACTGGCTAAAATGTAAATGTCACTGACATGTGCACTTCTCAAAATAGCACCAAACAAGGTTGAAATATTCATACTCTGGCCATCTCTGAAACACATTTTAATAACTGCTTTGATGATGTAGTATACATGGTTATAACACACAGGAAAAATAGGAATGCAAAAGGGGAGATGTTGCTATATACGTTCGATCCAGTCATATTCCTTTTAGTCTGAAAAGAGGATCTAATGTCCGATAATGTGAAAGTAAATTTGTTAGGTTCACCTGCCTTACCTAAAGGGCTATTTTAATAGGAAGTTTTACAAACTACTGGGTGCAAAAAGTGAGTATGTTAAAAAAATATTTGAAATATTTCTAAATATTTACTTCTGCAAAGTTAGTGGCCAAGAGGTGAACAAATTACTGTTGTCTATAAATAAGGACAAACCGCTTAGTACCCACAACCTGGACAGTTAGTTACTTATTCAGGAGTACATTGGTACTCCTACTTGCTACATCTTCAAATCTACCTGAGAAGAAGCAATGTGCACACAGGCCCAGAAGAAGGCAAAGCACTTTTAAATTCAGTTCATCAGTTTGCTTGGAAAATATTTTGGAAGGAGCTCAACATTGATACAAATGGCCAATGATTGGCTGAAAGAAATTGGTAATATGAAGATTAATAAGTGGAAATATTTCAGGATTGGACTGGCTGTATAAACGCAGTCCTCTAGTTTTTTATTCACTATTATTCACCTCTTCAATCAATAACATAAATGCTGGAAACACCAAATGCATTCAATGTGTGTTAGAGTATCACTCACCTTCTCTAAAGGCAAAAACATCATCTGCGGGAAGAAAAATGTAAACAGTTACTAGAATTTCTATTTCCTGTGCTTACATTTCAGCTGAATAATAATAATAATAATATTAGAGGTTAGCATGTTAATCAGTTTGAAATTATCGGGCAGCGGTAAGACACCAAAAGAATCAACAAGATTAATGTTAGTAGATAGTACCCACTGAAAATGCAGATGCAGCCACAAACAGACACCCTCTCATTTTAATCAATAATTCACTATTTCTTCACAAACAATAAATGTTAAAGATTTACTTGTCACCATGTTTTGTTTTTGGCATTTTCAACACTGCAGAACCAATTAGCATTTTTAAAATGTATACAGTAGACCCCAGAGCTAGGTTTCACAGCATTTTACCAAAATATTTGCAGACAAACCATACTTGTAGCCATCTATGAGACCGCTGCACCTTCAGACTGGCAATTTTGCCTACTTTTCAGCAGCAAACTGCTTTAAATTGTTAATGTTTTAGGGTTCCTCTCAGGTGTGAAACAGATTATGGACTGCTGACAGTCCTGAATCTCTAAAACCATTCCAGGGTGCCCTGAGATTCAGAACCTTTTTGTGTCTTCTTCAGTATTGGTGTCTTTCTGCACCCTGCTACAATAAATGTCAGACGTACACTAAAGGCATGCGGTTGCTTTACTGCCTCAGTTACTGTGGGTCTAGAAACATTTGCAGTGTAGTTTTTGCCATCAGTATCCAGAGACTGAGTCTCTGTTGATGGTTACAGGTCTTCCAGTAGGACAACAGCCGCAAAACTGTGAAGATGTCTATATAGGTTGCTGCATCTATCCCACACCTGTACTGCACCTGTACTGTACCTGTATTGTACTGCACCTGTAGTGTACCTGTACTGCACCCGTACTGCACCTGTACTATACCTGTACTGTAACTGTAGTGTATCTGTACTGCACCTGTACTATACCTGTACTGCACCTGTACTGCACCTGTACTGTATCTGTACTATACCTGTACTGCACCTGTACTGTTCACAAAATTCACAGAATTATATACATTCAGAACCACCAGTAAAAAAATTACATGTAAAATATTTTCTATGGGGTTCTTGTGTTATTATGAATTATGTTGTGCACTCAAAATAAAATGCATCAAAGAAAAGGGAAATAATCCAAATTATGGGAATAAAACATGCATCACCTAAAAGCCACCTCACATTTCCCATTGTTGGCAGCATGCACCCCATATGCCCACGACTTACAGGACTCAGTCATTCAACTATACCTTCAGAACACTCCACTGCCCCTGTAAACTGGACAGATATTCTTGGCCCTTTTGTTCAAGAACAAGATTAATCAAGACATTTCCCCAAATTCAAAGTGAGTAGTTTTTCCTCATGATGTAAACTGATTAAGATAAATATTATGATTACTATTATCATTACAACGCAGTAATGGACAGTTACAGTACATACCAACAAAAACATCCACTTCATTTGTCCATGTCCTCTCATTGTTAATGGAAATCTCACAGCGATACTTTCCCTGATGTTCCAGCAGCAGATACGGAATCTGTTTAAATCAACAAACACTATCTCAATTTAACTGAAAGCACAGCTTCTGCGCTGTAGCTCCAACACAGAGTGCAACAGTGTAATACCTACAGTATGAATTGTGAACTTTCTAAATAAGAGTGCAAGAATATTAGCATTTGTCAAGAATATTAGCATTCTTCAAGAATATTAGCATTTGTCAAGAATATTAGCATTTGTCAAGAATATTAGCATTTGTCAAGAATATTAGCATGTCCTTACCAAGAGTCTCCTCTTGGAGGCTTCAGGAAAGAGAAGAGGCACCCCGTTCCTATGCCAATGGTAGCGCGGGATGGGCCTCCCCACTGCCCCACACTCCAGCTGCAGAGTGTCCCCCACCAGAAGCCTCTGGCCCTGGGGCTGGATTACCACCTTCAGCCTACCTTCCAATGAGTGGGGTCCCATTCCTACATCAAAAACATTGGTCTATGAAATGTACTGAACATTTTGTGATGTTGCTCAGGGGCGTATTTACTAAATAACGCTGTACAGGTGACAGAAAATTGTGCAGGAGTTAAAAAAAGCTGCCTGCAAATTTAATTCCAGATTTGGTGAACCAACGAGGGGTAGAAAACTTATTTTGTCTTAATAATGAAAATGATGCAATTGAAATAATTCCCTGGCAGAAGATACAACAACAATGCTTCATGTACACTGATCAGACACTGAGGTATGACATTGTGGCTCACCATAAGATGTGGCAACATTAAAGACGTCCACTTGGGCCCATTGGCTGAACTCAAAGTTGTCTCCACAGTTGACTCTGCAAATGTAGAAGCCTGCATCAGTCAGTCGGACTGGGCTGATCACCAGGTCTGGAGAAGATCTGTTGGGTAGCTAAAGAAATAACAAAGAATATAAACCAACGTTCAAAGGTTTGGGATCACTCAGAAATGTCCCTGTTTTCCATGAAAACATACATGAAATTATTTTGAATATGAATAGGAAATATAGTCATTGACAAGGTTAGAAATAATGGTTTTAAACTGAGATAACAATTGTGTCTTTCAAACTTTGCTTTCGTCAAAGAATCCTCCATTTGCAGCAATTACATCAATGTGGATCAGTTGAAGTAATCTGAAGAGATTTCACCCCATGCTTCCTGAAGCACCTTCCACAAGTTGGACTGGCTTGATGGGTACTTCTTAAATACCATACGGTCAAGCTGCTCCCACAAAAGTTCCATAGGGTTGAGATCTGGTGACTGTACTGGCCACTCCATTACAGACAGAATACCAGCTGATTGCTTCTTGCCTAAATATTTTTTGTACAGTTTGAAGCTGAGCTTTGGGTCATTGTCCTGTTGCAGGAGAGAATTGTCTCCAATCAAGTGCCGTCCACAGAGTATGGCATGGCATTGCAAAATGTGAGTGACAGCCTTCCCTGTTCAAGATCACTTTTACCCTGTACAAATCTCCCACTTTACCACCACCAAATCAACCCCAGACCATCACTTTGCCTCTACCATGCTTGACAGATGGCGTCAAGCACTCCTCCAGCATCATTTCATTTGGTCTGTGTATCATTAATGTTTTTCTTTGTGATCCGAACACCTCAAACAGATTTGTCGGTCCGTAACACTTTTTTCCAATCTTCGTCTGTCCAATGTCTGTGTTCTTTTGCCCATCTTAATCTTTTCTTTTTACTTGCCAGTCTGAGATATGTATTCTTTTGCAACTCTGCCTAGAAGGCCAGCAGCCTGGAGTCGCCTCTTCAATGTTGACATTGAGTCTGGTGTTCTGTGGGTACTATTTAATGAACCTGTGAGGTGTTTGTTTCTCAAACTAGACACTCTAATGTATTTGTCCTCTTGCTCAATTGTGCACTGGGGCCTCCCACTCCTCTTTCTATTCTGGTTAGAGCCAGTTTGCGCTGTTCTGTGAAGGGAGTAGTACACAGCGTTGTATGAGATCTTACGTTTCTTGTCAATTTCTCGCATTGGAACAGCCTTCATTTCTCAAAACAAGAATAGACTGATGAGTTCCTGGAGAAAGTTATTTGTTTCTGGACATTTTGAGCCTGTAATCAAACCCACAATTGCTGATGCTCCAGATACTCAACTAGTCAAAAGAAGGACAGTTTTCAGCTGTGCTAACATAATTGCAAAAGGGTTTTCTAATGATCAATTAGCCTTTTAAAATGTCTATACTGTATTTCTGATCAATTTGATGGTATTCTAATAGACCAAAAATTTGCTTTTCTTTCTAGAACAAGAACATTTCTAAATGACCCCAAACACAGTCCCTATATTTAAGGAATATAGGGACTGTGTTGTTCGGCCAATATACCACGGCTAAGAGCTGTTCTTATGCACGACAATCGAGGGGTGCCTGGACAGGGGTTTAGCCACAGTATATTGGCAATATAACACAAACTCCCAAGATACCTTATTGCTTTTCTAAACCAGTTTACCAATGTTGGTTTATAAAATTACCAATTACAGTAGCAAAAGGTGAAATCATGTCACACCCAAGGTATAGTCAAATAGACCACAGCTATCAGTCAATAAGAACTCCATGCACCCAGCTCATAAATGACCATACACCATGCAATTTAAGTAAAATACACTGCTCATATTACACTAGTAAGCTGTTCATAACATCAAAAATAGGATTTTGGATATACTGGTGATGGATCACACCTCCAATGGTCTTATTGCTTAAATATTATCAGCAAAGACGAAACACATTTTTATTTAGAACTAATGAATCCACTATACTGTCAAACTCCAGCAGACATCCTGGAAAAGCACCCACCTCCTCCTTGGTTTTGAACCATTGGTATTGAACACCAGCCTTTCCCACGGCGTAGCAACTGAGGCGCAAGTTGTGTCCTGCGATCACAGCCACAGACTGGGGCTGAATGAGGATCTGGATGCCTAAACAAAACCATCAAGGGAAGACGTCATCTCACTTCTGTAAAATCTGTCCAGTCCGCATGGGAACCCCCTTCACAGTTGATTCAAATCAACTAATTGTAAATAATGATCAATGCATGTACATCATATCAATACATTTAGTCAAGTCAAGATAACTTTTTCCAAAACCACTTAGAATCATGAGCCTTTCCTCCAGGTTATAAACAGTTTATAAGCAGTCTCAAAAGATGATACCTGGCGGTTTGACACACTGCAGGGCTTCTGTCTGGCCCATGGTTTGCAGGAAGTCAATCAGATGGCCCAAGGTGCACCCTCTGTCTCCCATGAGCCTTAGCAGCATGCGACTGGGGCTGCCATCCAGCTCCAAAACCTTCAAGGAGCACATCTCTATCTCATCTGAACTGTACATAGGAGTAAAAGGGCATGCTTTATCCACACAATAGTGCACACACGTATACAACGCTGTTCAATAAGAAAATAATAGTAACAGTCACAGGCACTCGAGCTCAGCGCATACAGAATCTGTTACTGTGTTATAATGAAAAATGAGGCTCCACGGATGTATGTTGAGGATTAGGACAACGTTTATACTATAATATACTATACATTTATACTGACAAGGAGCTAACATTAGGTGCAACACTTGCTGTCTGATTGAAAAGGCCTACCTCATTCTAAAACGCCTGCTTTTGCTGAACAAATCCCCGAGTTTGCGCCATCCTTTATTGTCGCTGTTGGATTTTTCCAATACCTCACAGAGTTTCCTCAAGACAGGTTCTTTCAGAAGATTTACATTTAAAGACCGGTCAGATAAATCCGACATATCAACGATGTACTGCAGTTCAGTTCAGCCAACTTGGAAACGTTACGTGCAAAATCAGAACCCTAATTGAAATAAAAAATAGGTCACAGTTGGAGATGATGTGCGTAAATCATAAGAGGTAGATACTCCGCATAGTTGGAAGTCTGTTGGCAGGATTTGATTTCTTAAGATATATCTAGAATATATCTAGAATCAAAAAGACAAATTTTCGAACCTGTTGATCTTACTTCCTGAAACACAGTACAAATACTGATAGATACACCTATCACCACTAGGTGGGATTTAAGTTTGAGTGTTCTGTTTTTGCAATTAGCATTATTATATCTGTAAAAAAATAAAGCCGAGGTAACGGTCGAACAACTGTGGAAGGGTTTATTCTTAAATCCTATTTGTGTTGAATTATTACGAAATAAAAAGTGTATTACCATATTTAAAGAAACGTTATTGAAATGATTAAAAGTTCCCAAACTAATTTTGTATTAATCTATTTGTGTAAAAAAAAAGGTAATCAATTTACACTTTGTTCAATTGTCTGTAACTGTGTCAGGAGGATCCTAGGTGATATTTGATGACATAGGAAATAAGATTCCTGACATTTGGTAAGTCCTCTTTCCTTTCTCCTACCTGTCTCCTGCTAAAGTGGGTTTTGAGAATGAGGCAAGGACACGAGGATACAATTAATAAATTAATATTAACTTTTAAATGTGCACCTTATTCAGTAATAGCCGCAGCCGCTAAGCTATTCGCATTTATGACACAAGCAGTAACCGCAGCCTCTAAGCTATTCGCATTTATGACACAAGCAGTAGCTGCAGCCGCTAAGCTACTAGTGTAATGGAAGCTCACTCGTGCTATTTTCCTCCTTTTTTCTGCTCTGCTCACAAATGAGCATTTCATATTCTCAAAACGTTGCTGTCCATCTCTTGTGTAGGGTAGCAGGCTCAGGCTGACAGAGTAACAGGTAAGATATAAAGTGACAGGTAAGATATAAAGTGTTTGAACATGAATTTGACATGCAAATTGTAGCCTACATTTTTGCCTTTCCATATGAGATTTGCATATTTCTAAGCATTTGGAGTTATATAAACAAAGAGCCGTTCGGGAGTTAAATGATCTGTCTCTTTCAGGTGAACGGAGCCAGAGGAGCCGGCTCACCAAAAAGGCTCGGAATGCCCATCGCTACTACCTAACGTCTTTGGACTGCTGCCTTGAAAAATTATATGGCAAAGACTTCTGAGTAAGAGTGGGGGTTCAGTCTCAAACAGGCATGATTTAATTTTAGTATAATTTTGAGTTAAATGATTAGATCCTAAGACAAAAAATAAATATAAACAAGAAACCAGGCAAGCCTAGTTCAGCCAGCCGCCCACAAAAGAAAGTGTTGATCATGGATGTCCTCTCGAGATTCCAACCCAGGTCGTCCACGTGAAAGGCTGTGTCTTTAACCACGCCACGGAGTCAGGTGTCCAATATGCTATACTGCCAGGTGACACCATTATACGTTGTGTTAAACTTTGTAACGTTTCTTATTAATTTTGCATCTATTAACTGTATGGCTTTTGCCACTGGCCGTTTTAACAGCTTATTAGTCATTCGTGAATGACATTGATACAATAATACTGTCAATATCGGTGACAATAAATTACTTTTACGTCAAGTAAAAAGAAGAGTGTTTGATTATCTTGAAGAAATCCTAAGACATAATTTGTCGCAATAGAAGAAATAGTTGCTATTGAAGAATAAACTTGTGATGGCCGTTCTTATAGCAGCAGGATATTATGCTAACTCAGATTTTCTTTTTCAAAATAAAAGCCATTGTTGAACTATATAAGGCGACATAGTTAACCTAGTCTGTCAATCTAATCTGTCATTTTATGTTTAATGTCCGTTCCAATGTTGTTCTTGTCTGTTGTTTTTTTACATACTAGATTGATAACTATATGGACTTGTAGATTTCAATTATGGCTTTTATTGTGATAATGAAAATCTGAGTGCTGCCAGCATAATATCCTGCTGCTAAAATAACGCTAATGAAGCCTTGTTTGGCCATCACTACAGTAAACAGTTTCATTTTAGGCTTCTACGGCTTCCCGTAGCTACAGAAGTTTGTAGCCAGCGAAACAGTTTCAGGGTCTTGGCAATCTTCTTACAGCCTAGACCAGAGGTCTCAAACCGGTTCCACGGAGGGCAGTGTCTGCAGGTTCTCTCTCACCTTGTACTTAGTTGACTGATTAGGTCACACATTGGTTTGTTTCTACCCCCACCTGGTTGTTTAGGTCTGAACTGGGAACCAATTTAAATGAAAACCCAAAAACCTGCAGACACATGGCCCTCCGTGGAACCGGTTTGAGACCTCTGGCCTAGAACATCTTAATGAAGATGGTCAACAATATTTTTTTTCAGATCCTCAGAGAGTTCTTTGCCGTGAGGTGCCTTGTTGAACTTCCAGTAACCAGTATGAGGGAGTGTGAGAGCGATGACACCAAATGTAACACACCTGCTCCCCATTCACACCTGAGACCTTGTAACACTAACGAGTCACATGACACCAGGGAGGGAAAATGGCTAATTGGGCCCAATTTGGACATTTTCACTTAGAGGTGTGCTCACTTTTGTTGCCAGCAGTTTAGATATTAATTGCTGCGTGTTGAGTTATTTTGAGGGGACAGCAAATGTACACTGTTATACAAGCTGTACACTCACTACTTTACATTGTAGCAAAGTGTCATTTATTCAGTGTGGTCACATGAACAGATGTAATCCAATATTTACAAAGATTTTAGGGGTGTCCTGTGATTGAAATAAGTTTATGCTTTTTTGTGAAACGTAACTAAAACATTCTATATGTGTCAAGAAAATGTATGAGTGTTGAATAAGTTGTGTAACTGTAATTGCTTCAAACTACTTGTAATAGAGCTATGAGAATCTAGACTTTGGGGCAGTTTTCTTGGAGTGACACATGGTCAATGTAGTCACATTAAAAATCGTGAATCAAATAACATTTTCTAAACTAGATTCTAAATATTAAGACAAAACAAAGTATTTCAAATGGAAATATTGTATACTTGGATCACCATGTATTTCTTACAAACAACATTTTTTAAATGTTATCAGCATCTTCAGTTGACAATATGTAAAAATAAATACTAAACAATAATCAACAGAACTCTACTAGTAGTAAAGTAATAATAAAAACTTCATTTTCTTTTTTTTTTTTATTGTTTGGATAATATAAATTACGGAGAGATAAACCATGTACATGGCAGAGGTTCAGACGCAGCCTCAAAGAAACATTGAATGTCCCACTTAATCCAACATATGATCGAAAGAGGAGTCTAACTAAATCATACTAAATGTCTAATTTGAACACAGGCAAGACAAAGCATTTCAGTTTTGGTAGGATTGCATGAATTCATTGAAGACTACACTGTGGACCTCCACAACTAAAATCTGACGGCCAAAATCGTTCACAGATACAATATATAATATACTTTGATTCTAAATCAAACAGGCACATTAGGTAAATCAATGTGGGGCTCTGCAGTGCACCCATTTTTCTCAACTAGGAGCCAATGCTTTAGATATTACCAGAACATATGTCTCTAATACTTTCAATTATGCACCTACATTTCTTCTTCTTTTTCATCATCTTCTTCTTCTTGTGCACGTATAGATTTGTTTTTGTGCACCTAGATTTTCCCACTCAGGCACACCTAAGCTCCTTGTGTAGAGCCATGCAACCAAAATCCTTCAGTATAATTCACCGTCACCCTGGATCAGTGTAGATAAAAAAAGGCTCCCTTCTAGTAAAAGGTTTGGTCCCAGGAAATATTTAGTAGAAGATCTCTGCCTGTGTCCAAAGAGGCTCCATACTACCCTACAACAGCCCTCATCAGGCTCTGGCCCCCTAAAGGGGCACTCTATAGGGATCCATTTCTGATGAAAAATCTGAATCTAAATAAGTTCATATATGATGGTCCATCTTTTGTCAGCCAACAATATTTGCCAAATGATGCGATTTGCCACTCAATAAGTTCAATAGGACATTAAGAGACATTAGCTGGTGTTTTGGCTACTACCAAGCTTTCAGGAAACTCATCCTGGATCGCAATCATCTCAAGTATTTCCTTCAGGACTCATGGTCAGTGCTGGCATCAAGTGGGTTTTAAGGCACAGTCTTCATCAACTCTTCTCATCCTCATTCACCTGCTCTGTACAATCACTGGCCCTTGAGACAGAGCTAAACTGCGCCTCAAAGTTTAAGAATTTGTGGTTGCATTCCTTCTCCAGCATTTTCTTCCACAGTTTAACTGAAAGAGAGGAAAGTTGAGAATGTATAAAACCTAATCTATTATGACAAAAATTTCCTGCAATAGGTAAATTCAGTTGAGTCACATGGGAATATATTTTATTTGTCAAAATTCCTAGATCACGCAAAACTGAAATAAAACAAAAGCCTTTGGTGTTGTGACTTCTGTCCTGGTGTAAAGAATGTAGCAAATGAAGCATGAGAACGTATGAAGGCGTATCAAGTCATGGCAGAATAATGCATTTTTTTTTCTCATAATGTAAATTGCCTATGGACATTCAGTGAACATAGGTCTTTCCCTTACTGTACTCTGGCTCCTCTGGCAGGGTCTCCGTGCTCAGCTGACCCTCTGTGTTCTCCAGCGCTCCCTCAGACTTCAACTCCAAATTCTCTATCATCACCTCATAGGCTCTCCGCGCCTCTGATGACAGCTCAATCATTTTGTGGTAATGGTCCTGTAGAATCAAAGAGTCTATAACCGGATCTATGCAGGCGCCCTTCATGTCAAGAGGTCAATGAGGTGTGTGTACAATGTGCGCCTCGAGTTTTTTTTAGCAGGGCTGTGTGAACCACCAGGGTACACACAGCGGACATACCTGCGCTCCGTCATAGTTGAATATGCCCACTAGGCTGACGGGCACAGCCTTGTTGACACACCTGCCAAGGCCCTTTCTGGAGAGGGCAAACACAAATGGAACACCCTGCTCTCGACATGTGTCAATGATATTGTGGAGAGCTTCATCCAGACCGCCTGCGGAGGAGGAATTACGGGCGCCTCAGCATAGTAACTGGTAAGGGCATATTACGGTAATCGCCGTAATGTTGTTCTTGCATGCACAACATTTAACCTAATAAAAGAACAACACTTCTGAAAGCAGACAGTGAGACAGTGCTTTTGGAAATCCAAGGGACAGAAGCTAAAGACTCTACCGTACCTTTGGACTGGATCCGTTCACAATTGGGGGAGATGATGACACATTTGACTTTCCTGAGTTTGAGGTGTTTGAGGACCTCCCGGAGGCCCATGACCAGGCGCCTCTTCATTCGCGCCTTCATTGGGTCTTTCTGGTACAGCCGGTCCTGGAAGCGCACCAGCTCCTTGAGCAGGTTGGTCACACACTCATCCACATCTTTACTTAGCACCTGGCTGCAGTAACTGAGACACATATACAGAAAACGCACTCCTGGTTAGATGTGAACAGCATTTTGTTGTACTGAACTTGTACTGTTCATTGACAAAGTTGAATCTAATCAAAAATATTCATAATGGAAATAAAATGCTTTTCAACTTCTGGTGTGTGTATGTATGTATGTGGGTGTTTGTGCAGGCATGCATGCGTGTCTAATGTGAAACCATGATGCTTTACTCTCTGAATTTCCTGCTGTGGATTTTGGGCTGAATTTTGGGACAGGGCTGAGACTGAGACTGGTTAATTGGGCCTTCAGAGTGCACTGCGTCCTTCTCCGCCTGCACCGCGTCCTTCTCCGCCTGCACCTCGTCCTTCTCCGCCTGCACCTCGTCCTTCTCCGCCTGCACCTCGTCCTTCTCCGCCTGCACCTCGTCCTTCTCCGCCTGCACCTCGTCCTTCTCCGCCTGCACCTCGTCCTTCTCCGCCTGCACCTCGTCCTTCTCCGCCTGCACTGCATTTTGCTCTGCCTTGTTTGTCTCTTGCACTCTGGAGGGCTCTTCCTCAACCTCAGAGGGGCTATTAATGCTGAAACCTTCATCTATAGAATCACACAACCTCAAACAGTTACTCCCAAAAACATATAATCACCTATATTCTGAAATTACAACGATGAAGTTGTATCTGACCTATAGAATCCAGCTGGTCGCCGTCTATGACCAAGGTCTCAATGAACTCTTCTGTCACATCGCTGGCCATCTTGGATTCTTGACTTGAAGTGGGCAGTCCCCGTTCTTCCAACAATCGGTTCTGTTTCCTGTCTTCTCTTTCCTTCAGAATCACCTGCCGATAGGAAAACAAAGAGCAATACAAGTAAAGGCAGAGTATTGGTCTAAAATATTTTCTTAAGTCATGTCGAGCACCATCTTTTTCAATAGCAAAGCATTGAACTGAAAGAAGAAAAAAAACAAACATCACAAAACATTTCTGAAAGAAACATCAACAGAGCAAATCCAAGTGAGGGCCCAGTAATCAACACAGTCCTTGCTTATTTCCTAATAACTGGGTCCTAACCGAGAAACTCACCCTTTTCAGAGATGTGGGTTTCTTAGCTTTTGGAACCTCCCTCTGCTTGCCCTTCTTTACAAGTGGGCTGGTCGAGTCCAAGGGGTTGTGGGCGATCTTATCCTGGAGCCATGGCTTCTTCGAGATTAGTGGATTCTTATGCCCCACAGGTAACGACCCACCAACTACATAATAACAAGCATTTAGATGTTACCGTAGCATGGCGTTTAATCTAGTTTGCGATGTGTGCTGTAATATTACTGTCATCTTTGCCATTTCAAGACACTGTAGAATTTCCCAATACACTAAAATAAAAAACAACGCTAGAGCAAAGATTTTCTCTGCTGTAATATAACCTGAGAGGATGACTGGTTTGGCATCCTGCTTGTCCTTTTGAGTTTGTTGTTTTTTCTCCAAAACTGCCAGCATGTTTCCAATGTCCAACTGCACAGGGACTTTGCTCTTCTTACCACTTGTTTTCTCAGCTTTCTGATGAGGAGGGTTATCCATTTAGATGGACAAACAATTAGACAAAGTTGCCCGTCAAGAATTATTTCTTTTAAGGACATTTTCTTCTTAAATTACTTCCAACTTCTGTTTCTATACAGAGTAAGCTAGTTTGAGTCATTCAAGAACCCATCACCTTCTGGTTATTTTCAGTTATATAAACAATGCTGACCTGTCCCTTCTTTCTGTCCGTGGGAAGAGCTTTTCCTGCTAGGGCTCTGTCCTTATTTTGGTCATCTATCTTGAGTCCCGGTCCTTCACCATGACTGTCCTGTACAGGAAATTAAAAAATATATTTCTAGAAGAAAACCGTCCTTGATTCAATGAAGAGGCTGTAATTTATGATGATTTTGGTTCATGTTTTCAAAAGTAATGTTCATTTCACACCTCCTTTACCATTTTTTTCATGGAGCTGGTGAATACTACAGAGTTGTGGCCTTGCACTCTGGATGTACCAGCAACAGCTAAAGATAAGTCTGGAAACTCTTCTTCATCCTGGATTGAGGGAAAAAAACATGTTTGCTTAATATATCCCAGTTCTATTAATTTGATCTAAATATATACTGAAAGGTGTCCTAAATGAATGTTTCAAAATATTTCCCTAATTACCATGTCGTCCTTGGACCACCACAAAAAGCCATTTATAAATCCAAAAAAGTATTTATTTTAAAGAAATTATTTTCTGTACATAAATACTGTGACTTAACAAACCTCAAACTTTGGTGGCTCCTGATGAATGACCATTTCCTCAGGCTCCTCAACCTCCCAACCTTCACCCGCTGTTTTGGATTTCTTCTTCTTCTTCTTCTGCCTTTTCTTTTTCTCAGATGCATGTTCTTCTTGCTGAACAGATGTTTCCTTTTAATTAAGGGCACACAATAAAACATCAAATATACCTTTGAAGTCAAAGTGTTGATGAACTTACATCTATTGTAACAAAATCATTGAGAAGGGGTCACTTTATCTAAATCAAGTTGTCCAGTAGGAGTAGCATCAAGCACGCTGTACCTGAGCGGATGTTTTATTTATAGTTTCCTTGGGGACTACTTTCTTTGGAGGCTGGGAGGCCACATTGGCCCAGGAGGTCACTGCTGGACAACTGCTCTGTGAAACAGCCTCCAACGGCTGACCTGAGGGGATCAAATACATACGTTATTTTCTTAGTTGCATACAGCACTGACAATTCTGAAGGCAGAAGGTCCTGTACCTTGTAAGTATGCATCACTATTTTCACTGGAAGGGATGCATTGATTGGGGTCCATTCTTTGTCCTTTTCTTACCAGTGTAGTCTACAGACACAAAGAAAATTGTTTCCGAAGATCATTTTCATGTATTAGACATTGATGAGAGTGTATAATTGTCAGCAGGTTAGAGCTTAGACCCACCTTTCTAGTGGATTCTGGGTTTTGGAGGTGGGGGGTCGGAGCGGGGCTTTGGAGCTGGGGGGTCGGAGCGGGGCTTTGGAGGTGGGGGGTCGGAGCGGGGCACGGTGCGGCAGATCCCCAGCATGTTCCTGATTTCTGTGGGGAAGGAAGTGCATAACCGCTAGGCGCCACAACACCCAGCTCCGGAAAATCTGACATTTTCACCTCAAACGTGACACAATCTGCCTGGGCAGATTTGGATCTCTCTGATGAGTTTGGGGCAGATCTGGTCCCCCTATAACCACCTGTGGACAAAGAAAACCAAACACCACACACTAAAGGAAGAGCGCACACACTATAAACTGAATTTTATGAATGTGTTGCAGGTGTAACTACCTCTTCTTGGTGCATCCAGTGATCTCCTGATCATGTTTTTCTCCGGCGAACAAAACTCCAATCTAGATTTCAATGCCTGTTAGGTTAGGGAAAAATCTGTTGAGATATGAATACACACTGAACACTTGTTTTGATACATTATCAGACTATTTCTAGTTTGTGCGACATAAACAGACCGTTGTGTGATGAACACATGTGGGTTGTTCCCTGGCTTCAGTTGTCCCCCTTGTGCGACGGCCGCTGCTGTAGCCACGCTTGCTCCGAGCGTCTCCTCGGGTGCTGCTGTTGGTTGATGCCTCCTGCCTGGGGCTCATTCTCCAGTCATCTCTTGGAGTGGACGTACCAGCCGGATTCCTGGAGGGAGGAGATGACAATCTAAAAAGAGTTTGAAACTAAACGACTAAGCGCTCGGCAATGAAACACAGAGACATTGCTAAGTATGTTTGCGCTATCTGACAGATAGATGACGCCTACTGTCTAAATCACACTGCTACTACCAACTCTGGCGAGCACTTGACTGGGAAGAATTAATGTAAACAAATATGTTAATACAGCAAAAGAATAATAAGCGGATTAGTTTTACCTTCTAGAATTTTCCTCAGAAGGATATGGGTTTGGCAGTGTCAGTGGAGGTGATGAAGCAGTCTGTTGCTCCAATACTCCATCCCGCTGCAATCTTGGAACAAAGGGCTGGACTGCAGGAGACCATTTTCTCTCCTGGAATGGACAAAACAAATGGGCCTTCTTTACATTCACTAGAGATTTCAGGGCGGAAATGTTAATTTACACATTTTCAATTTACACTACATGGAGAATCAGATGAGCCGAGACAGGGTTCAATTAGAGTTCTTAAGTTGCAGTACATTAGCAACTAGCCAAATCATGACACTGTTCAACTGTAGTACCAAACCTATGCCAGCAATGTCATCTTAACCACATTACACATTTAAAATAATGTAACAAGTGGCCTAGGAAGTTGCAGTGCGCTAAGCTGCTGCCTCCAGCGCACATGTACTGCGGCAGTTTGATTCCAACCCACATGTACTGCGGCGGTTTGATTCCAACCCACATGTACTGCTGCGGTTTGATTCCAACCCACTACTAATTTCAGCACACTACTCTGTTTCCCACTCTCTCTATAAAATGAAGCACACAAAAAAATAAAACAAAACAAGGTGTTACTGGTGAACTCCCCCCCCCATTAGAACAAGGTGACATTTGTTATTTGCTTCAATTACTTCAACAAAAATAGCCTTGCTTCTATATAGCCAATAAGTCACCTTGTCCTACAAATAAGTTATCAAAACCTACCCAAAACATAGACCTTATCTGAAGGGGATCTAAATGTCCAGTAATGAAGACAAAGGTGCAAAAATGCAAAGAACCGCTTTTCTAGTTTTGCCCAAAGGTTGTATGGGGATCATGTAAATGAGACAAGGACTTGGCTAATCTTCCCCGTATCAATGAAACAATAAATGAATAAAAGTATCTAAAACCTCTAAAGTTGATTTCATCCTTGCTGAGTGGAAAGCCATTTCCCTTTTCCCTGTCACTGTATACATCTTATTTGTGATTTCTATTGTAGAAGCACTTTGCATATTCTACCACCTTTGGTCAGTTGGTTTCCAGGGCACAGAGTAAAGAGAATATAGGTTGAACTTTTACAGAATGAGAAAATACAAAGACGGCACTCTATCTTATTAACTCCTCTGCTTTCACTGGATTGGTTGAACGTTGCAGAAGAAAACATGCTGACATGTTTTCTTTCTGGTCGACACCATTATATGGGGGATCTAATTTCAGGCGTTAATTGGAAAGCCAGCTTAGCTAGGTCACCGCAAGTGTGATTCCGTATTTCTATTGGATAAGCAGTTTTTGCGTATCTTCATAGTAAATTATGTTTGTATGAACGTAGCTACATGGCCAGTTGCTGGCTTTAAAATAATAATATCCGAATTCCATTGTAGAATGAATGCACATAGATGGCATGCATACTGTATGGCAGTTAGAATTACACAACTGTTGCTAACTGACTTCAGCGAGGACATATTCAACTAGCCACCTTAATAGCTACATATTTAGTTGTACGCTAGCTATCTAACTCTTGTTAGCTAACGTGGCGTTGTACGCATTTCACAATAACAAACCGCCTCCTTACCTTTTCCATATCTTGTCTTGTTTCGTGCTTGCCTGTTGAAGTCAGACAATCATGTTTCGTGGCGAATAACTAGCTGACTGCACAACTGCTATAGATACAACCACATCATGACAGCCTCTCTAAAACTCTAAAGCAGGTGAGAAAAAAAAGTATTAATGAGATCCCAGAGTACACATGTCACGTTAGCACCAGGGTTAGCTACGCTAGCATTACATGTAATAAGAGTTCAACATGGCATGAGCCACCTTGTAAAACTAGAGACTGAAGTATGAGTTTCTACTTCAAATTAAAAGCTACGCAAAACTCGTCTAAACATTGAAAAAGTAGTATTGTGGCTGTTTTG